>NC_081294.1:55337500-55637500 GCF_030435805.1 Mustela lutreola
ATACATTTTGCCACCATATTAATGTAGTGTTACATTGTATAGGATGCTATCTTTTTAAAATAAAAAACATTTGAATTCTGAAACACATCTAGCGTCAAAGGTTCCAGATGTGGGATTTTAGATGTGATAAAATTTTTCTTCTCAAACCTGCAACATTTTCTCTCTCCTCACTCCACACCACAAATAGCAACTCAAATTTCTATTTGCATTTGACAATTAAAGAATATATTTGTTTAGAGACAGGATTTTGAGAAGGGCAATAGAGATATTGAGAATATATTTTTACCTCTTTCCCTACCCTTGTCATACGAGATTTGAACTTGTATATTGAGAAGGGTATGAGTCAGATTTTTCTGAATTATTGAGAATTTAGGCCAAAGCAGATTTCTTTCATGATCCCTGTAAGAAAGTGTGGTATAGATCTGAGGAAGAGTCAAGTATTCTTCTCATTTTCTCATTATAGCTGGCACTGTGAAAGCTGCTATGCTGGAAACATAAGGAAACAAGATTCTTTTTTTTTTCTTTTTTTTTTTTTAAGGTTTTATTTATTTATTTGACAGAGATCACAAGTAGGCGAGAGGCAGGCAGAGAGAGAGGAGGGGAAGCAGGCTCCCTGCTGAGCAAAGAACCCAATGCGGGGCTCTATCCCAGGATCCTGGGATCATGACATGAGCTGAAGGCAGAGGCTTTAACCCACTGAGCCATCCAGGCACCCCAGGAAACAAGATTCTTGATCTAGCCCCTAGTGTTTACTTCATAAGCCCCATGAGCAATGGCAACTGTTGATTTGAAAGTGATTTGCCTTCAAATGATTTGGAAGCCATTGAAAGCCAATAAATGAATTCTAGAGCTAGCAAAGAATATTCTAGACATAACTTGGTGACTCTAAGTAACTATGACACTTATTTATGAGTCACCTGGATGCATGTCTTTGGGGAATCCAAGTAATAAGTGAGGGACACTTTAAGGGAGCTAAGTGCTTGAAAATGTATGAAACTCAGCACTATTCTAGTAGGGATATAAATGTAAAAGTGAAAAAGATAAGGCCAGCTGGCATTTTGGTTCGGTAGTTTGGGTTTTGTTTGTTTATATTTACCATTAATTAGAAAATACTAACTCTACAATATGGACAACACTAAGGGCCACTGCTTTTCAAATTATCACAGAACTTTCATAATCCTTGTTAGTATATTCTCTATATTTTTTAGTTAAATTTTCCAAACTTCAAAATTAATTATTTGATTATAAATGTTGGTGTCCTTGCCTTTAAAAAAATCACTGTGCTTGCTTCCAAGTCCATTGGATAAACTCAGGAGTGTCTTCTTAACTTGCCTAATATGTTTACATTCATTCCCATTGCTATATTTCAGACATTTTTTACCCTACACCTAATCAATCTATGGAGATAACCTCATAAATGATGTCTTTGCTTCTACTCTTTGATCCCTCCAATTTCTTTCTGATGTCAAAGTTTTGTCATTAAATCCAAAGTTTAATTAGCTAACTCCATTTCTCAAACTCTCTCTTTCTCTCTTCTTTTAAATTATTTTTTATTAACATAAAATGTATTATTTGCCCCAGGCGTACAGGTCTCTGAATCATCAGGCTTACGCGTTTCACAGCACTCACCAAAGCATATACCCTCCCCAATGTCCATAACCCTATTCCTACCCCCGCCAACCCCCAGCAACCCTCAGTTTGTTTTGTGAGATTAAGAGTCTCTTATGGTTTTTATCCCTTCTGTTCCCATCTTGTTTCATTTTTTTCCTTCCCTACCCCCAACAACCCCCCTGCCCTGCCTCTCAAATTCTTCATAGCATGTAGATCCTATGATAATTGTCTTTCTCTGATTGACTTATTTTGCTCAGCATAAAACCCTCTAGTTCCATCCATGTCATTGCAAATGGCAAGATCTCATTTGTTTTGATGGCTGCATAGTATTCCATTGTATATATATACTACTTCTTCTTTATCCATTCATCTCTTGATGGACATCTAAGTTCTTTCCATAGTTTGGCTATTGTGGACATTGCTGCCATAAACATTTGGGTGCATGTGCCCCTTTGGATCACTAAAATTTGTATCTTTGGGGTAAATACCCAGTAGTGTGATGCTTTCTCCATATCCTTGCCAGCATCTGTTGTCTCCTGACTTGTTAATTTTAGCCATTCTGACTGGTGTGAGTTGGTATCTCATTGTGGTTTTGATTTGTATTTCCCTGATGCTGAGTGATGTGGAGCACTTTTTCATGTGTCTGTTGGCCATCTGGATGTCTTCTTTGCAGAAATGTCTGTTCATGTCTTCTGCCCATTTCTTGATTGGATTATTTGTTCTTTGGGTGTTGAGTTTGCTAAGTTCTTTATAGATTTTGGATACTAGCTCTTTATCTAATATGGCATTTTCAAATATCTTCTCCCATTCTGTCAGTTGTCTTTTGGTTTTGTTGACTGTTTCCTTTGCTATGCAAAAGCGTTTGATCTTGATGAAATCCCAATAGTTCATTTTTGCCCTTGCTTCCCTTCCTTTGGTGATGTTTCTAGTTAGAAGTTGCTGTGGCTGAGGTTGAAGAGGTTGCTGCCTGTGTTCTCTTCAAGGATATTGATGGATTCCTGTCTCACACTGAGGTCTCTCATCCATTTTGAGTCTATTTTTGTGTGTGATACAAGGAAATGATCCAGTTTGGTTCTTCTGCATGTGGTTGTCCAATTTTCCCAACACATTTTTTGAAAAGACTGGTTTTTTTCCATTGGACATTTTTCCTGCTTTGTTGAAGATTAGTTGACCATAGAGTTGAGGGTCCATTTCTGGGCTCTTTATTCTGTTCCATTGATCTATGTGCCTGTTTTTGTGCCACTACCTTACTGTCTTGATGACGACAGTTTTGTAACAGAGCTTGAACCTGGAATTGTGATGCCACCAACTTTGGTTTTCTTTTTCAACATTCTTCTGGCTATTTGGGGTCGTTTCTGGTTCCATAGAAATTTTAGGATTATTTGTTCCATTTCTTTGAAAAAAAAGTGATGGTATTGTGATAGGGATGCAATAAATGTGTAGATGCTTTAGGTAGCATAGATATTTTCACAATATTTGTTCTTCCAATCCATTGGCATGGAAAGTTTTTCCATTTTTTTGTGTCTTCTTCAATTTCTTTCATGAGTACTTTATAGTTTTCTGAGTATAGATTCATTGCCTCTTTGGTTAGGTTTATTCTTAGGTATCTTATGGTTTGGGGTACACTTGTAAGTGGGATAACTCCTTAATTTCTCTTTCTTCTGTCTTGCTGTTGGTGTATAGAAATGCAACTGTCTTCTGTGCATTTGATTTTATATCTGACACTTTAATTAATTCATGTATGAGATTTAGCAATTTTGGAGTAGAGTCTTTTGGGTTTGAAGTCCCTTACTACTAGTGTATTACTGTCAATGTGTTTCTTTGATTTTGTTATTTGTTGATTTATATAATTGGCTGCTCCCATGTTAGGGGCATAGATATTTAAAATTATTAGATCCTCTTATTGGACAGAACCTTTAAGGATGATATAGTCTCCTTCCACATCTCTTATTATAGTATTTTGCTTAAAATATAATTTATCTGATATAAGGATTGCCACCCCAGGTTTCTTTGGATGTCCATTAGCATGATAAATTGTTTTCCACTCCCTCACTTTAAATAAGAAGTTGTCTTTGGGTCTAAAATGAGTTTCTTTTAGACAGCATATTGATTTTTTTTAAATCCATTGTGGTACCCTGTGTCTTTTGATTGGGATGCTTAGCCCATATCCATTCTGGGTAACTATTGAAAAATATAAATTTAGTGCCATTGTATTGCCTAGAAGGTGACTGTTAGTGTTATTGTCTCTGTTCCTTTCTGGTCTACTACTTTTAGGCTCTCTCTTTGCTTAGAGGACCCCTTTCAATATTTCCTGTAGGGTTGGCTTGATGTTTGAAAATTCTTTTAGTTTTTGTTTGTCCTGGAAGCCTTTTTTATCTCTGCTTCTATTTTCAATGATGGCCTAGCTGGATGTAGTATTCTTGGCTGCATATTTTTCTCATTTAGTGCTCTGAGTATATCATGCCAGTCCTTTCTGGCCTGCCAGATCTCTGTGGATAAGTATGCTGTAAATCTAATATTTCTACTGTTGTATGTCACAGACCTCTTGTCCTAAGCTGCTTTCAAGGATTTTCTCTTTATTACCAAGACTTATAAGTTTTACAATTACATGACGGGGTGTGGACCTATTTTTATTGATTTTGAGGGGGGTTCTCTGTGCCTCCTGGATTTTGATGCTTGTTCCCTTTGCCATATTAGGAAAATTCTGTATTATAATTTACTTCATTATACCTTTTCTTCCCTCTCTCTCTTTCTTTTTCTTCTGGGATCCCAATTAGTCTAATGTTGTTTCGTCTTATGGTATCACTTATCTATTGAATTCTCCCCCCATTGCCCAGTAGTTGTTTATCTCTCTTTTGCTCACCTTTTTATTCTCTATAATTTGGTCTTCTATATCACTAATTCTCTCTTCTGCATCATTTATCCTAGCATTAACTGTCTCCATTTTTAAATTGTACCTCATTAATAGCTTTTTTAGATTTCAACTTGGTTATATATTTTAGTTCTTTTATTCCTCTAGAAAGGAATTTTATTTTTTCCTGAATGGGATTCTCTAATATCTTCCATGTCTTTTTTGAGCCCAGCTAGCAACTTGATAATCATCATTCTGAACTCTAGTTCTGACATATTACCAATTTCCATATCACTTAGGTCCTTATCCATCAGTACTGCCTCTTGTTCTTTTTGCTGCTGTTGTTGTGAGTTTTTACACCTTGTCATTTTATCCAGATAAGAATATATGAATGAGAGCATAAAATACTAAAAGGTTGGCAAAGACCTCCAAAAAATATATGCTAACAAAATCAGAAAAGACTCCAAAGCAGGGAAAGAAGAAAAGAGAGAGAGAGAGAGATGGACTGGTGAATATAACAGAGCCACCCACTTGATTTTGGTGGCTCTTAGAAGCAACTACTTTCCAAATTTTTAAAGAAATTTTGGTAATCTGGTCTCTTAGAAGAAACTACCCCCCAAAGCTTTAAAGAAAGAAAAACTTTATACACACACACACACACACACACACACGTATATATATACATATATATGTATATGTAGACACAATGAAGGGATGGAATATGACTTTAAAGATGAAAATTTTAAAAAGATTCTAAGAAAGGAATTGATAAGATAAGTTGGTTAGAAAATGAAAAGAAAAGAAAAAGAGGAAAAAATGTGATCAAGCTGGAGCTAGATTTAGGGTGTATTTTGAGTTATTAGAAGTAATTATATACCAAAATTTTAAAGAATAGAAACCTATATGTATACAAAAAATAAGGTTAAATCCAATGAAGGGATAAAATATAACTATAACAATGAAAATTTAAAAAGTTTTTTTTAAAAAGGTATTTTAAGATAAAAATAATTCAAAAATATTGAAAGAAGAAAGAGGAAAAGTTAAAAAATAGAATAAGAAAAAGATAAAATAAAAAGAATTAACTTTGCAAATCTAAAGGATCATGGGAAAACACCCATCTTCTTGGTTTTGCTTTCCCCTAGCTCTGGAGTTCTGCAGTTCTCATTGATTGGTGATATTGGTTTTGGGTGGATGTTCTTGCTGATCTTCTGGGGGAGGGGCCTCTTGCAGTGATTCTCAGATGTCTTTGCCTGAGGCAGAATTGCACGCCCTTTCCACTGACCAAGCTAAGCAATCTGCTCTGGTTTGCTCTTAGTAGCTTTTGTTCCCTGAATGCTTTCTGTAGAGCTTTGGAGGAGGAGAATGAAGATGGTGGCCCCCAATCTCTGGCTTGGGGGAGCAGAGAGCTCTGGACCCCACTCCTCAGTGCACCCTCAGATAAAAGCAGTCAATCCCTCTTGTCTCCCTGGTCTCCTCTGTACTCCGTACTCCCCTGTGACCAAGTGTTTCTATCTCTGGAACACAGCCCCATCTGGAGTCTCCAAACCCAGAAGATTCTTGCCACGTGCTCCTGAGCTGCTCCTCCAGAAGGAGAAAGCAGGGGATCTCTCCAGATCTGCCACTTGTAGGGTGCCTGCTCAAAGAGCAGTGGTCGACTATGCCTTGGATCATGGTTTAAGGTAACCCCTAGTTGAGAGAACCCACCCTCGTCTCCATCTCCATTTCTGGCTTCCTGCTCCAATACCTCACTGCTCTGCCACACTCAGACACCCCCAGTCTTTCTGTGACCTTTCAGGTCCTGAGATTACACTGTCTCCATGAGGGCTCGGCCCCTGCTTAGCCTCTGGAGCAATGTCTCTCAATGGAGCAGACTTCTAAAGTTCTGTTTTCTCCTCCACTGCTTCACTGCTTGTCAGACCTGGCCCCTACCCCTGCAGTTTATCTTCTTGTCACTTCCTACCTTCCTGAAAGTGGCCAGTTTTCTGTTCTTTGATTTGCTTCTCTTCTCTTCTATCTCCTGTTGAGTTTGTAGCTGATCAGAATGGTTTGACAACTATCTAGCTGAACTCCTGAGACCTAATGATATTTCAGTTTCCTACTCCTCCTCCATCTTGCTTCCTCTTCTCTCAAACTCTCTTAATGGTTCTCATTATAAGATGAAATATCCCAGATTCTCATCCTAGGCAATATGGTCTTTCATAATTAGAATCCATTATGTATTCCCAACTTTATTCTTAATCTGACCTTTCAACCTATCATCCTTTCATTTTATGATCTGTTTAGGTATAAACAGATCACTCACAAATCAACAATAAGTTCAGAACTTAGTATGGTACCAACCAGTTTTGTGTATTTATTTTTTCTTTAAAAGTTGCGCCAAAATCAAAGGAACCATCTAAACAGAGACTTTAAACAAAAAGTCCTTTGTATTCCTAAGCAATAGGGAAATCATTGTGTAGGTCTACTATAGATATCAGTAGAGATGGGTCTCAGTTTGCCTATTAATCAAAACTTGTTCCACCATTTTTCTTGCCAATTGCTGAATAAACTTTGATGGGTTTGGTATCTGGCTATTGGAATGATGTAAAAAAATGGGCATTCAGAGCCTAGGGTCTGATGGTGAGATGATATATGAGTGTGACTCTGGTGACTATAAAACTTGCTTTTTGGTCAAATTTGTAATTTCTGCAGAACTGGAAGAGCATTAGTTACAGTGATTCTTGACCACTTATAAATTGTGAAGTTTAAACAAGTGAATCAATTGTCTCTTCAATTGTTAGCAAGTAAGGAGAGGGTGGAAGAATCATTTATTAAATGTACTTCAAATAACAGTGAATGTTCTCTTGAAAATATTGCTTGTTAACAGATGAGGGCATTGGAAGCATGGGCTTAGGGGTATTAAAAATGTTTTTGAGTTTCTTTGTTTTTGTTGTTGTTTTTTGAGCATAAATATATCTCAGATGTTTAGCTTCTAGAAGACATATCTACCACTATGTCTTTGATTTGGAACTCAAAGCCATTTCCTAGTTACAAAGACAGTATGTCCATGCCACTGAAGACATTTAGAGGCACTAGAATGGCAGATACCAAACTTTTCTGTTTGTGGTGTGTGTGTGTGTGTATGTGTGTCTGTAGAATTTCTGTGTAAGTATTATGTTTTTGAAATACATTCCATGAATAATTTTCAACAATCTTTCCTCACTTACATGATGTCTGTTATATCTACAAACCACACTGTGTTCTGTGGCCTCTCTCCACCAGTCATATGATGCTTTCCCTATTTCATTGGTATCTGTACAAAGCTCATTATGATGTGTGTATGGTAGTGAGTGGGATCCTTTTATTTATCTCCCAGTTTGCTTTCTAGTTGATAAAGATGATAGTCTTCCTGAAGTGAACATTGTAATATGTATATCTGTTTTTGATCTTAAAAAATATTGCAAAGTTTGTATATATGATCCTGTCAACTTTTACATATAGAACATGATGCACTGATAACCATGTAGTAGTGAAAATAAAGTTTGGACTACATGAAAACTTAGATCTCTTGTCTTTGGAAAGTCAAGAAAAGTTGTGTCCATTAGCTCTTTAGGATGAACATCTAGAATAAGACGCTTTTGCCTAATATAGTACAGAGCAGTGTATTTTTACTATCAAAATGTATAGAAGTATATGTATTAATGATCAGATAAATTTATTGAGCTTTAGGCTGTACATTGATAGTTTTAAAACTGGGGCTTTTTTTTTTTTAATAGAATATACTCTCATAATGAGCAAAGGCAAAGAGTAAAGAAGAGATAAAACACATGGAAACTCCATGCTTGACTAAATGCTTATTACATAACAATTATATCCACTTGTTCTGTCAGTTCCTTTATAAGGTAGAGGCAAGACAAACTTTGAGAAAGCATTTGAAGAGTAAAATGAACATGTAACCGAACAGTCTAAGTGGACAGACTGGATTTCTTTATACCTATCTCCTATCCAGCATAGAAATGAAGTTAGTGTTGTATTGCTCTTCTTCCAAGCCCCAGAAGCCTTTGAGAGTTGGGTTTTACTTGGTGTGACTTGTCATATCCCCTTGTGGCTAGTGAATTCTCCAGGGAGACTTACTGTTACTTGTTAAAATTAATCAATCAGAACATGGGCTCTTCATTAAAGGAAACTGAGTAAAGAGTCTGAAGTCCACAATTCTATAAGTCAAGGCTTAGAAACAAAATATTCTTACCTGCATTTCTCCACAGGAAGCTTTGGAAAGAAAAGTTACCATGTATTACTTTTCAAGTTGAAAAGAAGAGTTTACTTGTTTAGAATCTCAACAAGCCATATTTCCTTCATGTAAGGGTTATGAAAAACAACTATAAAATTGCATAACTCTGAGTGGAAATAGGTCTTTTTTTGTAAAAAGGGCAAATACTCCTTTAACAAATACTTCCATTGGCAAATTGTTAATGGGGCTATCATGAAGGGCTTACATGATGATCCAGGAGATAATTGAGAAATTTGGGATGCTTGTTCTTCTCTACCAAATCTGGCTTATGTTATTTCTGAGCCAAGCTGTTGACCTTTTCTTACTTCTTTTGTTAAGCTGTGGCACCAAAAGGATTATGTATCCAAACAATTTTAGAGAAGCTTTTCACCATGAGAAAAGTAGGGGACTTAAATTTATTGAATACTGCTGCATTTAACCTATTTAATTGGAACACGTTAATTAGATCTAATTGCAAAGTTGTTTTAATTGGAAAATCAAGCATTGCACTGATATTGGTGTGCATGATTAAACAAAGTAACGGAGGTCACCAGTAGATTGTGTAAGATTCATGCCTGTGATTGATTAAGTATGAAAGTTAATCAATTTAATTTATGTGATTGATGTTAATTCTTTCCTTTTGAAATTGCCTGTTCGTATCTTATTTTATCAAGATACCGTGTCTGGAATGTCAACTAAACTACAGTAGCTCTTCAATTTGTTTATTTTGGTATAATGATGTGTTTGTTTCTGATCTAAGTAATTTTAACATGTTTTTTGTGTCACTAATTAAGATTTTCAAGTTACTGGAAATAAAATTAGATTTTCTATTAAGAAAATTTAATTTTCCTGGGGAAATAATTCAAGCAACATGGGAAACTTAACCTATTAGTTCCATTAGTGGAGTTGTTAATTTATTTCCTTAAAACATATGCCATGCAGCTCAGGAACAAAGGTGTCCCTTTGTTTAATCATCTCAATGTCAATGTGCTTTATGCTTCCTGATCACAATGACGATAATTGTAAAAATAATGAGAAGATGAAGAACATTTATATAGTACTTATTATGTACTACTTATTATATGATAACTTATTATGTGCCAGGCATTGTTTTAATTTCATTAAATGTAATAACCCATTCAATAACTTATATTATGTAAATACATTTGCTTCTGTGAATTTTCTTTTATCAAAGTCACAATGGTAATATCTTCTTATGTATTGGTTCCTGTTTTTTGCACAGTAACAAACATACGTAGTTAAGTCATAACAAGATAAAATTATTTGCCTAGCTTATATATTTAGTAGATACTTGATCATCTTCATATTTAACATTGTAAAAGTTGAGTCTATTCATATGTTTGGATCTGTACCTTGTATCAATCAGGGTTCTCCAGAAAAACAGAATCAATAAGCAATGTTTATATCTTTATCTTATTTATGTCTACCAATCTACATAAATACCTAGCTATAGAGAGAATTCCTTTAAGGATTTCTTTTAAGGACTTGGCTTCTCTGATTTGGAATGGGGAATGGTTTGGAAGTCTGAAGTTGTTTGGCAGGCTGACAGGCTAGACACTCAGGCAGGAGGTGATGCTGTAGCTCTGAGACTGGTATCTGTGGAGAGGGCTACCAGCCTGGAAACTGACACAGGAATTGATATTGCAATCTTGGAGAATTTCTTCTTTTTCAGAAAACCTTGTATTTTTTTAAGACCCTCAACTGATTGAATGACATCCACCCACAATACTGAGGATAAACTCTTTTGCTTAGAGTTAATTGATTGTAGCTATTGACCACATCTATACAATGCCTTTACACAAAGACCTAGATACGTGTTTAAGTAACTGGATATTATACACTAGCTGTGTTGATATGTAAAATTCACCATCACATAACTTAAATTTATATTAATGGTTTATAGAAGTTAACAGGAGTCATGGGAATGAATATATATCTAACCATAGTGAAACATCAATATAGTATTATTCTGGAGTTAGATAATTGTATTGATAACTTAGTAATAGTTTGCAGTGTTAAAGTTGTGACAGACTTTTTTGAAATCTTTTCTTTCTTTCCTTTCAATTTTCCAGACTCCCTTGTAGCCTGGGGGCCATGAAACTCAGTTTTTATGCAAAAGACATACCTATAGGTTTCTTGAGGAAGGGAAGTTGTTTGAGGAAACTTAATTTTTTTCTAAATAAGACATAAAATGAAAATAAAAAACAAATACTGCTGCACAGGTTTTCTTCTTCTTCTTGCCCAAGCTATAGAAATGAAGCCTAGGAAAGTGGCAATCACTGGCAACCATAAGGAAAAAAGCCAACATGCTAAAGATGGTGAAGCTGTGAAATAGGAAGAACAGGTTTCCCAGAGGATAGTACTGAGTTGTTACTCTTTGCTATTACTCCCTGACACTGGTCTTTCTTATAGGAAAAGCAATACACCTCTGTTTTTAAGCTACTACAATATGTGGTTCCTTGAGTTTATTTGCTTGTTTGCTTTTCTTTTTGTTAGTATCAGGACACAGTGCTCACTAAGGTTGTTTTTTGTTTTGTTGTTGTTGTTTTTTACTATTTTTATTAGTAAATGGAGAATCTGTTTATATTTATCGGATATGCAAAGCAAATTGTGATACAGAATTACATCATCATCTTTCACAATTAATGTTATTTTATCAGGAGAGATAATTCTAAAAGAATATTAAAGCATTCCAAACTTTCCAAAACAAAATCAAGGGCTCTTCCAAGAATATGCAGTGTTGACTAGGAGGGACTAAGAAATCATCTACATACTGGTTTTTTCTGAGCTGTATTACTCTACCTATTCATTAGTAACATATTATTTAAAGTTAATTTCTAATGTAAAGGATAATAGGTACATGTATATAGATTTTTTTGGAGGGGGACACTCAATTTAAGAAGGGGAAAAAAAGAGATTCAAAGGTAAGAGTGATAGTAGGATACTTGAAAATTAATGCCATACTTTTTTTTTCAACTGCTTATGAGTTAGCTCCTCTCCTCCGCAGGGATGAAAGGGAATGATGGTGGTATCAAAAACATAATCTTACCTTTTCTTTGTTCTCAAATGATGTTTATTGTCTAGTACAGATTCATAAATAAATGTATACTGGGTCACTGAATGAGTGAAAAGCAAACTAGTTAATTATCAGTATACCAGAGATATTCGTGTCAGAAGTGCTTATAGAAGAACAAACAAAAATAACAAGAATTTAGTCTAAAAAGGAAATTTCAAGAAGATGTACATGAATTCTATGAAATTTTGAAATGTATAAACAAAGAGAATGCCATTTTATGTAATAAAATCAAGTCTATAAGAGTAAGGATCATTTTTAGCAATTTTAAGTTAAAAATGTATATGGGGTTATCTCTTGTGGTTTTAAAATTTTAAGTTATACACACACATAGGGATGTTTATGTGTGTGTATATGTTATATTCATGGTGTAAAATAAGAAATAAAGAAGTTTTTATTTCAACAGTTTTCAAAATCTTGAAGCATAAATACAGGCAGATCTTGGCATTTCCATGTATTTATTTTTCATGTGTTTTTAATAATTTCTTTCATTGTTCAGAAGACCATAACCTCAGTGTCAGGCACTTGATACCTGAACAGCCAGTAATGTGTGTAATGGAAAAGTTGCTTATATAAGATAAATTTGGTGATTTTACATAAGATTCCCTTTTTTTTTAGTTCTCTTGAATGATAGGGAAAATGAGGGAATACTGAAATTGCCTTCTAAAATGCCATTGATAGGCTGGAACTGACAGATGGATGTCCGATTAGATCAAGCATTCAATTAGAATTCACTCCAGGTCCTACCATTCCCTGTTTTCTCCCAACAAAGAGGTATTTACTTGGTTATCGTTAATCAAGGAATGTGAATAGAGAAATACAAAAATGTATCTTTATTATTACTACTATCTAAAAGGAAAACAAAATGCAGACCAAAGGGGCTTTCATGGTACAAGAAAATGCAATAAAGCTTATTCCATTAAGGGAATAAAGAATATTATAACATAGGGCGCCTGGGTGGCTGAGTGGGTTAAGCCGCTGCCTTTGGCTCAGGTCATGATCTCAGGGTCCTGGGATTGAGTCCCACATCTGGCTCTCTGCTCAGCAGGGAGCCTGCTTCCTCCTCTCTCTCTGCCTGCCTCTCTACCTACTTGTGATCTCTCTCTGTCAAATAAATAAATGAAATCTTTTTTTTTTTTTTTTTATAAACATATATTTTTATCCCCAGGGGTACAGGTCTGTGAATCACCAGGTTTACACACTTCACAGCACTCACCAAAGCACATACCCTCCCCAATGTCCATAATCCCACCCCGTTCTCCCAAACCCCCTCCCCCCAGCAACCCTCAGTTTGTTTTGTGAGATTAAGAGTCACTTATGGTTTGTCTCCCTCCCAATCCCATCTTGTTTCATTGATTCTTCTCCTACCCACTTAAGCCCCCATGTTGCATCACCACTTCCTCATATCAGGGAGATCATATGATAGTTGTCTTTCTCTGCTTGACTTATTTCGCTAAGCATGATACGCTCTAGTTCCATCCATGTTGTCGCAAATGGCAAGATTTCATTTCTTTTGATGGCTGCATAGTATTCCATTGTGTATATATACCACATCTTCTTGATCCATTCATCTGTTGATGGACATCTAGGTTCTTTCCATAGTTTGGCTATTGTGGACATTGCTGCTATAAACATTCGGGTGCATGTGCCCCTTTGGATCACTACATTTGTATCTTTAGGGTAAATACCCAATAGTGCAATTGCTGGGTCATAGGGCAGTTCTATTTTCAACATTTTGAGGAACCTCCATGCTGTTTTCCAGAGTGGCTGCACCAGCTTGCATTCCCACCAACAGTGTAGGAGGGTTCCCCTTTCTCCGCATCCTCGCCAGCATCTGTCATTTCCTGACTTGTTGATTTTAGCCTTTCTGACTGGTGTGAGGTGATATCTCATTGTGGTTTTGATTTGTATTTCCCTGATGCCGAGTGATATGGAGCACTTTTTCATGTGTCTGTTGGCCATCTGGATGTCTTCTTTGCAGAAATGTCTGTTCATGTTCTCTGCCCATTTCTTGATTGGATTATTTGTTCTTTGGGTGTTGAGTTTGCTAAGTTCTTTATAGATTCTGGACACTAGTCCTTTATCTGATATGTCGTTTGCAAATATCTTCTCCCATTCTGTCAGTTGTCTTTTGGTTTTGTTAACTGTTTCCTTTGCTGTGCAAAAGCTTTTGATCTTGATGAAATCCCAATAGTTCATTTGTTCCCTTGCTTCCCTTGCCTTTTGCGTTGTTCCTAGGAAGATGTTGCTGCGGCAGAGGTCGAAGAGGTTGCTGCCCGTGTTCTCCTCAAGGATTCTGAAATCTTTTTTTTTTTTTAAAGAATATTATAACATGTTCAATAGCAAATTGACAGTATAATCTAGAATTATACAGGTCAGTATGGTAGTCACTAGATATATGCAGCTACTGAGCTCTTCAAATGTGGCTAGTCCAAATCAAATATAAGGTGTAAATTGGAAGATATACTGAGTTTTGAAGACCTATTGAAAAATAATTTAATGACTTTTTAATTATATGTTTAAATGAAATATTTTTTACCATGACTTGTATAAATTACATTGAAATTAATTGCTACCAATTTTAAAACTGTAGCAGCTATGTAAATGTCTGTTCCCCAAGCCCACATTATTAGTACTAGTAAATTAACACCTTATTTACATGTCTTTTATTTCTTTTTCTTGCGTAATTAATCTCATTAGAACCTCTAGTTCAGGTTGAATGTGTTATAGAAGTGATGAAGTAGATATCCTTACCTTATTCCTGATCTTATTGGGAAAAAAAAAAAAATCTGTCTTTGTGAACTAAGTATGATGTCAAGTGTAGGATTTTGGTAGATGACCTTTATCAGATTGAGAAAGTTCTTTTGTATTCCTAGTTTGCTGATAATTTTTTACCAGGAATAGACAGTGGATTTTCCCAAAGCTTTTTTTTTTTTTTTTAATTGAGCACTCATATTTTTTTAATCGGTTTTTAAGATGGTGAATTATATATATTTTTAAAGATTTTATTTATTTATTTGACAGACAGAGATCGCAAGTAGGCAGAGAGGCAGGCAGAGAGAGAGGAGGAAGCAGGCTCCCTGCTGAGCAGAGAGCCCAATGTGGGGCTCGATCCCAGGACCCTGAGATCACGACCCAAGCTGAAGGCAGAGGCTCAACCACTGAGCCACCCAGGCGCCCCTGGTGAATTATATTTTGCATGTTAAATCAGCCTTGCCTTCCTGGGATAAATCCCATTTAGTTGTAATGTATTCTTATTTATATATTGCTAGTATATATATTCCTGTTTATATATTCATATATATATATATATATATATATATATATATATATATATATGTATTACTAAAATTATGTTTAAATTCATGCATCTATTTTTAAGAGGAATATTTAGTTTGCAGTTTACTTTTCTTGTATAGTGTTTATCAGGTTTTGTGTCAAGGTAGTTAGCTTTATAGAATGAGTTCAAAAATAATCCCTTTCCCACTATATTCCAGAAGAGTTTATATGGAAATCCCCCACTACCTCCACAAAAACCCTTAATTGTTTCATGGAAATCACCTGTGAAGACATTGGGACATAGTTATCTTTATGGAAAGTTAAATAAGTACAACTTGAATTTAATAGATGTACAGATTTTTGTATTTCTTCTTTAGTGAACCTTGGTAGTTTGTGTTTTTCAAGGATTTTTTCCTTTACATCTGAGCATGGATTTTATTGGCAAAAAGGTTTTCATAGTATTTCTTGTTTTTAATTTCTGTAAAATTTCTATAGTAATGCCACTTCTTTCATTCTTGATATTGATAATTTGGGTCATCTTTTTTCCTCACTGGTTTTGGAAAAGGGTGGCAAATTGCATTAATCTCAAATAACCAGCTATGGATTTCTTTGTTTTTTAATATAAATATTCTGTGCTTTGTATAATTAATCCCCACTTTGCCTTTATTACAATCTTATTTCTCAGTTGGATTTCATTTCATTTCATTTTTCTGGTTTCTTTTTTTTAAAAGATTATATTTACCTATTTATTGAGAGGGTGAGAAAGAGAGAGAGAAGTTATGTGATTGGGGGTAGGGTCAGAGGAAGAAGGGAGAGAGAATCTCAAGCAGACTTCTCTGAGTGCAGAGCCCAAGGGGCTCCATCTCACAACCCTGAGATCATGACCTGAGCCAAAATTGAGAGTTGGACACTTAACTAACTGAGCCACCAAGATGCCCCTTATTTTCCTAGTTTCTTCCATTAGATGCTACAGTCATTAATTTGATATTTTCTTCTTTTCTAACTTAGGTATTTAGTTCTGTAAACTTTCCCTTAAGTATTGCTTTGTCAACATCTACCATATTTAGTAACTTATATTTTCATTTCCATTCAGCACAAAATACTATTTTTTTCTTTGAAATTATTTTTTGACTCTTGGGTTATTTAAATATATGTTATCTAGTTTCTATATTCAAGGAGTTTTTTTTCCCAGAGATTTTTCAGTGTTTAATTTCTAATTTAATGCCATTGTGGTCATAGAACAAACTTTGTATGCCTTAAGGCTTTTTCAATTTAGTGAGACTTGTCTTTTAAATTTAATGAGACATAATAGGACCCAAATATGAATATCTTGGTAAATGATGTGTGTACTTCTGAAGCATGGATATTCTGTTGTTTTTGGATAGAACATTTTATAATGACAATTATAAAGAGTGGTTGATTGGTTGTTTAAATTTTTTGTAATTTTGCTGTCTACATGTTGTTTTAGCTATTGAGATGGAATATTGAAATCTTTCATTCTTTTTTTAAGATTTTATTTATTTATTTGAGATAAAGAGAAAGAGCAGGGAGGAGGAGCAGAGGTAGAGTTAGAGGGACAAGCAGATGCCCGGCTGAGCAGGGACCCCAACTTGGGGGTTAATCACAGGACCCTGAGATTATGGCCTGAAACAAAGTCAGACACTTAATCAGCTAAGCACACCTGAAATCTTTCATTCTCCCTAGAAATTCATCCTTGAAGTTTTTATCAATTTCTGTTCTGTATATTTTGAAGCTTTGTTATTGGTGCCATCACGCTAAGGATTTTTATATTCTTCTGATCAATCAATCACTTTATCATTTTTAGAAAGAAGTTCTTTAAACCCTTGGTATTATTACTTGATCTAAAATTGTCTATCTGATACTGTTTTAGCAACTCTAGCTTCTTTTGGATTATTATTAGTAAGGCATATCATTTTCTATTTTTTTCCTATGTACCTATTAGTGATTTTATATTCAAAGTTGGTTACTTGTAGGTAGCACCTGGGTAGATTTTGATTTTTTATCCAATTTGATAATCTCTGCATTTTAATTGGGAGCATTTTAGACTATTTATTTTAATGTAATTATCTCAATAATTTTTATGGTTCTATTCCCTGCCCCCCCTTTTAGTTACTTCACTATCACTCTTTTGTTATTTTAGTGTAGTTAACTATTTCTTAAACATAGCGAAAAGTCAAGAGTACCTAGCTTTTAGAAAGTTGATTCAAAATTTTACTGAAGTTCCCTAGCCAGAGAGTAATGCATGAAAGGAATAAATTGTGAGAAGATTATTAATGAAGAAAGAAAACTGGAATTATCTTCAGATACTTGCTTACTTAGAATACTCAAAAGAATCAGTAGATAAATTATTTAATTGGGGTTGGTAGATTTAACACCATTATTAAGGGATTGGTTTTACTCACTAACAATCAGTTCTTGGAAAATCATTCTTTTCCATTGCGTATTTATGTTGAGCATTTAACCATTTGTGGAGGGACATCTAAAATTCATGGTTGGTTGTTTCTGATAGATTTCTCTATCTTGTTCAGTTATGGCTTTGCCTATGAAGTTTATGTTTCCTAAATTGCATGACTATGATGAATAACTCTTAAATTCACTTGGTTTGGTAAACACCTTAAGGCAAAATATCTTGCTTACTTTCTAGGTTCTTGTCTTCACTGAGTCATTTATATTTTTGCCAATGAATCTCATCATGGAGGAAAACTTATCCAGTAATTTTAGTTGTTTTTAATGAGACAGATTGTCAATTTCCCATTGGCCATATTGCCAAAAAAGCTTAACCTATACAATTTTCACAGCTGTATAATTCACAATGTGTAATTCTTACAGTGCTATAATGTGGATGATAAGATAAGTTTCAGGAGTTCCATCTCAAGCATTAAAATTAAAATAAGTAAGACAAACAATTTACTGTCTGTCTCATAGTTTCTATAGGACAGAAGATAAATTAAAACATTTTTGTATCTCTTTATCTAGTGCTCTTAAGAGTATTTAAATGTGATGCCCTGAATTAAACATAAAAGTTATCTGAGTATACAATACAATAAGGTTATTCTTTACTATATTTATGTGTATTTATATATATTTAACTTAAAGTTTCATTAGATATTTTTCATTAGGTCCATTTTAACCTAATTATGCAACAAAAATCCCTTGAGTACCTATCATGGGTTTGTCCCGATAAGTAGACAAATTGTTAAGACACAGATTTTTACTCTATAGATTATGACTCTCAGGTTGTAAATGATGAAAAATTACCTCACTCTGACTTAAAGATACTTAATTGATTTACACAGCTGAAAAGTGAAAAAAATCAAAATGATTTCAGACAGGTTTTGAATCAGTATCTCAATAAAGTAATCTGAGATCTGACTTCTTTCTGCTTTGACTATAGTTGTGTTAGCTTCTCTACCAACCTCACTATACTGTTCCATAGACTCTGCTTGTGTAGGCTTTTCCTCCTGTGGTAGAGTCTAGGTTTTATATTTTTATTTTACATCTTCCATGAAATAAAAATGACTTTTTCCTGATAAGAAAAAGTTTAAAAGAGGAAGTGAAAAGTTTTCCCTCAGAGAAAAGCTCAACAAATATTTGCTCAAATCGTATCATGTCACATCACATGAGCCTATTTAGGATATTAGTTGGTCTCTGTACCTAGTTACTTCTGAGAGAGAAGGGGTTTTATCAAGATAATTTAGAGACTAGTAAGAATAAGAAAGGTAGGACTCTTGGGTGGCTCAGTTGGTTAAGTCCTATTCTTGATTTTGGTTCAGGTCATGATCTCAATGTTGTGGAATCGAGCCCTCCCTAGGGCTCTGTGCTGAGCACGGAGCCTGCTTAGGACTCTCTCTCTTCCTCTCCTCTCCTTTACTCTATCCTGTCCCCCACATACTCTCTCTCTCTCTTTCTCAAAAAAAAAAAAAAAAAAAAAAGAAAACAAAAGAAAAAAGAATAAGGATGATCTATTTACAATGATGTGGATAGAGCTAGAGTATCATGCTAGAAAAAATAAGTTAGTAAGAGAAAGAAAAATACTGTATGATTTCACTCATATGTGGGATTTAAGGAACAAAAGAAACAATTATAGGAGGAGAAAAGAGGCAAAACAAGAAACAGACTCTTAATCATAGAAAACAAACTGATGGTTACCAGAGGAGAGGCGGGGGAGAGAATGGATTAAGTAGGTAATATCTTACCTATGATAAGAACCAGCTGTTGTATGGAAATGTTGAATCACTATATTATACATCTGAAACTAATACTGCACTGTATGTGAACTGACTGGAATTTAAATTTTAAAAAGAGTTAAAAAAAAAAAAAAAGAATAAGAAAGTGACCGAAGGCTAATGATGGGAGAAAGGGTGGAAAGGATAATTACTTCTGCATTCCATGCCATCTTTTAGACATTTTTTGAATTGGGAACATTAAATCATCACTAAAAATTGTTGAGTCATTGAGTATAGTCAAGAAAAATTGTCAAATTTGAAACGGCAGACTAATATTAGACTAGACTTCTCTTTATCGTGATGTTTGACTCTGCTTTTTAAACACAGCCATATGACTTAGATATATTCCTATAAATTTTATCCTACTGGTTTTTCACTGCCATTCCTGCTTGTTGAGTCTTTTCAGAATCTTGATTCTGTCAACTGTCATATTAACTTACCCTTCTAGACTGAGGTCACCTGAAAATTTGATAAGCAAATCTCCTTTTTCTCTACCACATATAAAAAATGTTTCATAGGAAAAGGCCAAATATACTGGTTGAGGATTTTTGCTTTTTTTTTTTTTTTAATAATTCATGGGCAAAAACTTGAATAAGTCATGACTAGTACGTGATAAAATTGGGTAAAAATATTCAGTTTTTCTACTAGTATCCCTATCAGCCTGAATTAGTAATGCTACTACTAAGCATTCACAATCACATACAATATAGTCAGGGTTGGGTAAGGATAAGAACGAAAGGTCAGGTTTATCTGTTGTAAAGAGTTCATGGTTTAAAAAAAGAGACAGAATAATGATTTCACATTTTGATGCACCCATTTCAACTATGTCAAAACAGACAAAAGAGTTCTCTGTTAGAATTCTGTTAGAATGTCTCCATCTGCTGTATGCATCTGTAGGAGTGCTGACAATGATTCCATCTTTGGCCCTTCATCTTGTTCATGCTTGCTCAATGACTTTTCTTGGGGCTATGGGTCTCAGGCCTCTTAGAAATGCCTGTTGAGCTTGGGATGGTTGGAGGCTTGTTTTGGCCTCCCAGGGGACTGTTAAAGATACAGGCACCCCAAAATCTAACTAGCTAAAGTTTAGTTATCAATTAAGTGCATGCAAGACTTTAGAGGTGCATGTGAACACTTTGATCTTACTAGGATGCCCTACTTTGTGTCAGTTTTCTTTATAAAACCTGTGGACTAAAGTCTGGATTTGGTGGAGAATAATTTGCAGCTGCTGTGAATCATCCTCTGCCTGATCCCCCCCATCAGTAAGTTACCCTGAATAAAGCTCCATTTAAACTGTATGCAGTGACATCCTTCATTTTCTGGTATCAAAGTGCCTTCTCAGTTTGAGGGATATTTTCTGTCTCTCCCCCACCTTCTAACAGCATCTATTGGTTCTTGTTCTATAAAGTTACGTGCAGCCATTTATTGATAATCCACTCTACCCTCCCAACTGGTCTGGTGCTTTAATAGTATAATTTCCAAATTCCGATTCACACATTTGATCTTTTATTTGACCTTTTCTCACTTTTCCAATTGTCATTTCTGCCTGCTTAATCTGTCAGTATGCTTTGTGAACCCATGTTTGATGGGATATACTGGTGAATCATGTAATTTCTTTATTGATGCATTTCTCTAGGTAAAGGAAAGCTAATAACTCAGGAAAAATGCAAGTAGAAGAACTGGGACAGCAAGCCTGTGACTAAAGGCTCACACACTTTTAAGGGGAATCCTTTTTCTTTCTACCCAAAGCCATGGTCAATGCAGGAAATTTACCTTAGTGCCTCTCTTGGCTAACACTGTTTTATTGTTTTCACTGTGATTGTCGCTTTGTTTGTCTTATTGAAGGCCACACTATATCTCCATCTATACCAAGGTCCCTACCCTTGAATGACTATTAAAACTTAAACCCCCAGATTAGATATTGTGAACTCTCTTAGGATAGCTGTAGAAACAGCTCTCTGCTTTTCAGCTATCTTCATTTTGTCCTCTTTCATTGAAAACTCCCAGTTCCTTTCCTCATTCTTTTTTCTTTACTATCTTTAATAATCTTGTTGAGACCCTTCTAATATTAATGAACTTAGACTTAAGTAACTACTCCAAAGTCTACGTTGACTACAGTAAGGATATGCATTTTTTCTGAATTATTACTATTATTACTATACACTTTAAGTGTTCATATATTTTATCTCAATTCCATCATTCTGTTCAACTCAACATGAGATATTCTTCTTTTCAAAAGTCATTTAAAATTCATCTTTGTAGTTATTTTATTTTGGGTAGTACAGTCCAGTATTAATACATTAAAAAACAATCTGTGTTGGCCCACTTTGAATTCTATCATTATATTAAGTCATCATATAATATTAATATTTATGTCTAAGATAATACACTTGTATATATTAGGACATTTTAGGATACAATTCTTTATGTATAGTATTCCCTCCTTAGAATATTATAAAGTTTACTTATAATTTTTACTATTACAGATTATTAATCTAAATACATTTATGATTATGACTTTTTCCAGACTGTATGAAGTACATACAATATGTACAGCCACATTCTTTTACAAATGTTTATATAGTTTATTACATCAGGAATTAAGAGATAAAAGATAAAGTAGTAGAAATTAAGTTTATAATTCCTGATTTAAAAAAAAATAGTTTTTAGTCTGTGAATTTCTATTCTCTCTTGTTATAAGCTATATATCTATTCAGATTATATGTATAACTTAGAGATCATGACAGAGGGACAGAGAACTGTGAGCATGTCACCCTACATTCATCAAAATGGAAGTCTCTTATGAAAAGTATACTTTTGATGATTTGGCAATAGATTTAGAGCTCAATAAAGAATAAACCAAATAATTCTCTCTTAGAATAGGAAGGTACATTTTGGCCAGCATTTGAACCATATCAACTCAACTCCTTTGCACAATACTCTTTACACAATTCAACTTGACCTTGAATGTGATTACTTTTTTAGCTGTAAGTGCTGTTCTTAAATATATGATGCCTACTGTGTTGTCAGATGGGTAGCAGATCTGAGATGTACAAAATTAGAATGAGATGTGTATACCCAGGTGCACAGAGTTTGTGAAGGCCAGATCCAATCCTGTTGTGATGAAGTGTTAACTTGAAAGGATTGTTAGCCATAAAAAAGTCCCCCACCACGTACTCAGCTACACCTAAATTCAGCTAGTTAATGTAGGCTCCATTTCTTTGCTTGAGGTGAAATTCATGTGAACTGTAAATGCTTGATCAGGAATATTTCTCTGGCCAGAGAGATGCAGGAAGAGAAAAGCCCTAGGCCAATAGCATCCTGCTGACCAATTGTTGCTAGTCTGCAGCTCAGAAATGAGGAAAGTAACAGGGCATCATTAAAGAACATGGAAAATTTAGGTTTTTGGACATTGTTTCCAATCTCCAAATAGTGTTAATTAGTTTTCATTCATTTCCTGCCCCAAACACATAAACAAAACAAGAAACCCATAAATAAGTAAATAAATAAATAAATAAATAACAACAAACTTCCATCCTGGAGATAAAGATCTCCTTTCTGTTTTAAATTTAGAAAGGAGTACTGTTAATTCCCAGGAAATGCTAAAATTGATCTGCTTCTTTGCAGTACAAGGATATGTACTGCAGGAAGGTTTTAGGGGAAAAAAATGTTGCAACTGGAACTATAGGAGAATAATTAAGGATAGACTTGGGAGAGAGCTACAGACCTAAGTCCAGATAAGTGGGACTAGCAGAAGATGGATGTGATAGTTACGCAAAGACAAAACCAACCAGTGAAAGTGGACATGACAATTTTGAATGACTTTAAAATTAGAGAAGTGAAAAATTTTCCTAAAATTCCTATATGAAGATAGCACCTAACACAAATACTGATGCTTTTTTATGCCTTTTTTATAAAATGGGAAATAAAGCACAAAGGAGTACAGATTACACAAAAGACAAGGATGGATCAGAGCAAAACGAATATGACAATGGCATATGAGGATGGGTAGTTTAGAATGCTTTATTCCTTCAACAAGTGTTTACTGAGCCACTTTTGCTTTTGTTGTTCCAGACACCACGCAAAGACCTGGAGATACTACAGTGTATAAAACCACAGATAATCTCTGAAATCTTCACTTGAGTAAAAAAGAATGACATACACAAATACCAAATTATAGCTATGTTACTGTTGGTAAGGGGAGTGAGGTGATAAGAGAATGTGATAGGGAAGGCATATTGATATACGGCTGATGCCTCCTTGAGAGAGTGAGTTTTGAGCTGAGATAGGAGGAAAATGTAGGAATTTGTTAAGTGGAGAAGGGCTGTTTTGGGCAGAGTTCAGAGTTCCGGGGGGAGTTCTGGGCAGAGAAGACTGCATGCCAGAGTCTCCAGCTAGAAGGAGAATATTAGTTGTGAAAGATTTAAAATATGAAGTTAAAGAATGAAAATGATCATACAAAGAGATGCAGACCCTAAATCTGATTATTCAGGGTCTTGTAAGACACATAAAGTAATTTTGCCTGTTATCTCAAGAGAACTGGAAGCCAAACTTCAGTGTGAAGAATTGGACTTGCTATCATTAAGAACAGATGTAGGCTGACTGGGAAGGAGTCTAATTTTAGGAATGGAGAGGAATGATGATGATACATTGGTTTAGAGTGCAATTGGAGAGGATTAAGTGAATGGGGAAATGTGAGATATATTTGAGATAAAAATTCCATATGCAGATAGATGCAACAGCAAGCGGGTAACATAGCTAACCCTTGCTACTCCCTCTCAAACAGCAACGTTTGTCAAAGGTTGTTCATAGTGCTAGGGCCAGTACATCTTCAAGCTAAATGTCACTCTCTGGTGCAGGTTCGGAATATTTAAATGGTTGTTACTGTGATAAGAATAAATCTTAGGGAGAAAAACCATAAGAGGCTATTAACTCTAGGAAACAAGCGGAGGGTTGTTGGAGGGGAGAGGATGGGGTAACTGGGTGATGGACATTAAGGAGGGCATGTGATGTGATGAGCTGGGTGTGATAAGCAATGGATGAACAATTGAACTCTATCTCTGAAACTAAGTATACCCTATATATTAATTAATTGAATTTAAATGTAATTTATAAAAAAGAATAAATCTTAGCATAGAAAGTGCAGGGGCCAGGTAATTGAGAATACTTCGATAAGGAGAAAAGTGTGTAAGTGTGGGGTGGGGGGCAGAGGAACAGCAAAAGATTTAGAAAAAATTAAGTTGCTTATTTCCGTAATATTTTTTTCCTCAAATGCATATAAGCAGTATCCCCTGTTTGAGCTCTGTGTGATTCTTTTTACAGAGATGGAGAATGGAGGTAAAAGATTTAGAAAACTGACACATCCTGAAATCCTGCTATTCATTTTGTTTGCTCTTTTAGAGGCTTATTTGAATTGTAGACTCTCAGGCCCAAAGTCAGTCCTACCTGATCAGAATCTATTTGTTAACAGATCTCCAGGTGGTTTGGATCCACACTCAAGTTTGAGAATCACTATATGAAAAAATATCTAGTAGCTATCCCAGAGATGGGATGGAGCACTGCACTACTGCACATTATTTGACAAAGTGTAGTCCCTTTGTTGCTCAGCCTTTTTAACATACACATTCACACAACATGACCTGAAGTTTATTTTCAAGTGTCGGATGCGTGCTCAGATACCACTTTAGTCATACATCTGTCTAATGCTATTCATAATTAAAAGAAAAGCACAGAAACTTTTGAAAATGATAATGAATGAAAGTAAAACCAGTTGCAATGACAAATGAAGAAGAAAAATAAGTCCTAGATCACATTTATTGAAAAGAAATTTCCAACTGAAAATTTGAGAAAGAATGTAGTCCTAACCACAAACTTAACTCAAAAGGTCAAAAGCCTTCCTTAAAGTTGTCTGCCTGTGGAGGTTCTTACAATTTCCCCCCTTCTTACTAAAAAAACAAATCGCCTACCATTACATTTACCTACTGCTATGTAACAAACCAATCCATAATTTAGCAACTTAAAACAACAAGTGATCACTGCATCTCATGGTTCTGTAAATTGACTGGGTTCACCTGAGTGGTTCTGGGTTGGAGTCTTTTCAGTCAAATGGAGTCAGAGGTTGGGGACCTTTCAAGGCTTGACTGGGCCTTTTACCTAAGGTTATTCATCATGTGATGGTCAGCCGAGGCTGGCTGTCCTCTGGTAGCTCACTTGGTGTGCTGATTTGAATGGCTCCCCACAGTCTCTCCTTGTCCTTGCCTTTCCAACGCAGGAAGAGAAGGAGAGAAGAGAGGACAGGAGAGACACAGAGATGGAATGAGAGAGAGAGAGATTTCTGAAAATCATTAGACAAACTTAGACAGAATTTTCACAGGTAGAATGGAATATATAATCACTACAAATTAGATGCTGTTTTCACCCCTCCCTAAATATAGATTTCATTTGCATCATCATCTCGCCTGCTAAAGGTCATTTTTAAAATGTGAATTTTTAAATGTCAGCTAACAAGGAAGTTTGACTACTCAATCTCTCCTGTTATTCTGATTCTACAAGTCTATTATTAAGAACATTTTAGTAGTTGATTGCTGATATTCCTAATTAAGCACTGGTTTGTGTAAATTGATTTAAGGTGACATAATTTTTAAAAATCATATGGTACAGAATCTGCTGGATAGTTTGGTTGCATATCCCTTTTTTGACCAAAATGCATTAAGTGGATTTGCACAAGGAAATATAATTGTAATGCAATTATTGAAACTCCCACTGAGCCACAGATTACACGTGCTTAAAGACCATTGCTCAGGAGTCTGATAGAAGAAAAATCTGTGTTGGATGCAAATATGGGCAAAAACCTTAGACAAACTAGAAAACCTATAAAGTCCTTCTAACTTGATGATCCTGTAATTCTAGTGTCCATCTACATTTAACTTAGGGAAATCACAGTAGACTCTCTCCTTGACTCAGGCCTCTTAGATGCTTTCTAAAAGAGACTCGGTTAATTGCTGCTGCCATTGTCACAATCAAATTATCTATCCTGTGAAAAACCTGACTCTCTAATTAATGTTGTAGCATATGTACATTAATCTGTCTGCTCCTCTTGTTCTCTAATGAGACAAAACTCACTTCAAGATCTTTCTTAAGGAATAATAAACTGACTGACTTGGCATGACACCATTACCTAATTAATAAAATGGTGACAATTTTGAAATCCTTTTGCTCTGATTTTTCTTTAAAGAAAACTGTTTTGCAGATTTGCAAAGGGACACAAGAAAGGATGTAAATTTAGCAGTTAGCAACCTTTGACTAAACAAACAAGGGATTAGATGGAATCAATACTGCTGAAAGAATTTCTTCCAAACTGTCCAGGAAATCTGAAAATGCAAGAAAATAAATCTGTATCAGAGAAAATGGTCTGTTTATACTGACATCTAGTGGTATTCATTTTCATGTTTGCCTATGCCTAAATGAATTCCATAGGAAGATTGCAAACATTGAAAATGTATTATTCTATTAAAAGAAATCAATACAAACACATAACTGATATAACATATAATTTGACTAACAAGAATTAATATTTCACAAAACGACATGAATTGGTATCATCCAGTGACTGGAAGACCTATACTGGAAAGTGGTATTGGTGAATGAACTATGATGGACATGATGACCACAGGACACGGAATAATATCTCCCTCATATACAAATATATTCATTTCTTTATGTTAAACCATGTGGCCATGGATTTTATGTATAGATATAAATATATTTATATATAGATCTATTTTATATGTAGATATTTTATCTATTTATATATGTATCTTTATTTCAGATAAACGAAACCAACTAATAAGAAGTTTATAACATAATGTATATTTATAGTTCATGTATAGCTTATATATTACATATATTTATAGTTTATATATCTATACATATCTATATCTCTCTATAAAATCCACCTATATATATATAGATAGGTAGATACATAAAGATATATCTATAAATATATCTTTGTTTCAGATAAATACAACCAACTAATCAGGGCATAAATACCTTTATGAAAAATGAATAAATTGTGGCAGATTTATCTTAAACTAAGAAAATTAAAAGGACTACACTCCCCAAAGGTTATAATGCAGAATATTCTCAGCTTCTGTTTTCTGATAGTTTACACCGGGAGAGTTTGACTAACTCTGTTATAAATGTGTATGTGTATGTAAGGTAGGTGGATGGTGATGCAGAAGTACATACAACGTAATTGTAAGTCTGTTCTGACATTTAGGGTAGACCTTTTGTTCAGAATATATTTTTTTAAGGTAGAAATTAAGAGAAGAATAAAATTTTGAAATAAGCTACAGTACTTCTAGATAGCAAGCAACAATTTATATGAGTTACAGGCCTGTTAAAATCCAGGGGCTTATGAAATTGCTAAGTAATATTCCCTCTAGCTGCTTCAGAAGAGAAGAAATTTTGACAAGCAACACTTTTTCAGAGGAAGATTTTAAGTTGCACCAAGTTCTGACACTTGGCCTTCTGAAAACACCTCCAGAGAATTCCATCCTCTGGATTACCCTTATCGTATCTTCTAGATCATTGTAGAGAAGACCTTATCCATTATGGATAGATGCCTTCACTCAACAGTTCATTCAACTAACATTTACAGCCCTCCATACACCGACCACTATGAATGAGTCCAAACCAGTATAAGCTCTTAGCCTTGAGAATCCATGTATTTACCTATTTACCAAACAGAAGTCTTACCTGAGTGTCCCACAATTTCTTTGTCCAGCACTGCTCCGTGGACTGTCTTTCAGGCGTCATCATCAATATTCTGTTATATTAAATATAAAGTTTCAGACTGTCCTTGAAATTTACGTCTGTCCACTTATACCCCCTGTACTTCAAGGCTCATAGAAACTGCTTTGACCTTTGAGAATGCCTTTTTTTTTTTTTTTTTTGCAAGATGAATCCCACACAGCCTGACACAGTAAGCATTACTTCAAAAGCTCTCCATCCTACTTTATTCTCCCATGTGATAGCCATTTTGCCTGCATGTGTCATGGGTGAATATTTTGAAACATCCAATGTGACAATAATATTTACAAGTTCTGGTCTGAGCATGTTGGAAAACACCTTCTCCTTAGAATATGTAATGAAGTTTAATAACTTGACTTCTCTGGACAGTAAAATTTATCACTGAAGCATTAATTCCTTCTACAGTTGCATGATTTAAATACTACTCCTTGCCCACAGAAAGGAATTATGGTAAACAGATTCATAGAATTTCCAGCCTAAAAATTTGTCTGGGTGTTCTAGGGCATAGCCACAGGCAGATTTCAGAAGCCTTTTAAATACAGGAATTGAAAATGCTTCATACATGTACCTAAGGATAAGGAGTAAAAATTTACTTTTAACATCTATCCACAGGCTTGAATTTGACTGACTTATAAAAACTTCCTAAAGGAACAATATTAAGATTCAGTAAATATATTTAGTGATGCAACATGTCAAACACTCAGTGTACATCTGCAACCGTAAGAATAAGTGCAGTACCCTTCCATCACCTTTGGTTTTACTGTGCACTGAAAAATGTAGCCACTGCCTGGCAAAGTGTCAGCTTTCTCAGTCTAAAACAAAAGATCAGTGAGATTTTATTTTGACAGTGGCCAGAGTCCCTGTAGTATTTGCAAAAGACATTTTGATGGTAGCATATAGTCAATAGTACTTATAGTATATTTGTATACTATATATACATGTACATATTGAAATTTATAGTATACATGTACGTATTGAAATTTATCAGTGATAATTCCAAGTAAGTAATGAGATATTTATCTTAACTGTCATGCCGCCTGAATTGTCACCAGTGATCCTCTATTAATGAGTATAATAAATGTCATAAATGTATTTTATACCTTTACTCAGATAATCAGCCACATGTAACTCTATTTCATTTATTATATATTATATAAAAATATATTTATATTTATATATTTCATATATATATATTTATAACATTATTTCAAAATCGACCAATCTGAAGATTGATGCTATAAGTAGCTTTGTGAAAAATAAATCATGTCACTACATATTTATTTTAAATTAAGATCACTAATGGAATACATATATAGAGAGAGAAAGAGACAGAGACAGAGAGAAACAGAGTCAGATCCCAATCTCATTATTCTATTCTCTGATTTAATTATCTGGGGTGAAACTTAGGTATATATATTTTAAAATACTGGTAGAAATTCTAATTGTATAACTATAAGGTTGAGAATTCTGGCGCCTTATTTCGTCCTGCCAGTAATACGCACTTTTGTTTTTTGGTGAAGGGGAGAGTAAGGATGGCTTATATAAGCCAATAATACAAAATTCAAAAGAAAGAAAATATATACAGTAAAAAATAAACTTCCTCATTAACCCTAAATCCAAACCACTCAACTGTCTTCCCCAGAGGCACCTACTATTACTATCATCTTATATCTCCTTCAGAAATAATTTATTCACAAACAGATATGATTTTTCCTTCAAAAGCTTTTCTCTACTTCCCCTCACCATACAAGAGATAAGATACTATACAAACTCATATGAATATTGCTTTTTAAAATATTTAATAATACATATAAACACCTCTCTATATCAGAACATGTCATTTTTTTCTTCTTTTTAACAATGGTACAATATTCTATTCTGTGAATAAGGCGTCATCTATATAACTGACCCAATTCCAGTATCTCAGTCTGTCTATTTCCCCATTTAATACTGTATCAGATGTGTGAGAATAGCTGTAGAATAAACACTTGGAATTGATTTGCTAGATCAAGATATTGTGCATCTCTTATTTTGATAGGTAATACCGGATCACTCTCCCGCGAGATTTGACCACTTGACACTCTCACCAACAATATGTAAGTGCTTTTTTTCTATCTTGCTTACATAACACATTAGCAACATTTACATAACTACCAGTCCGATAGTTGAAAAAAAAATAATATTTCATTGTGGTGGTATATGTCCATCTTTCCTCAGGGATGAGGTTGAGCATCTTTTCTAAGAACCATTTGTATTTTATTTTTTGTGTGTTATTTGTTCATATCCTTTATGCATTTTTCTATTGGATTGTTAGTTTTTACCTATTGGTTTCAAGGTCCATTTTATATATTAGGAAAAACATTTTTTATGTTGATTTTAATATGGTGGGTTTTTTAAATCCCCATGTGGATTTTTAAAATTCTTCTATGAGTAAATTTCTTGATTTGGTTTTAATTAGTTAGGTTTTGAGACATAATAGAAAAGATCTCTGGTACTTTGAAACTATTTAGGTATCATCAAAGCTTCCTGTTTTTACAGTTTCACTTTTACATCATTACATTATAAATATTTTATCAATCCAATTAGTATTTGATTTCTATATCTCAATATTTATTTAGTCATTTATATACTACCTCCTCTATTAGATTTAAGTTGACATACATACATTAGTGCAATATAACACATGAAATGAGGTTAAAATGAATAAAAACAGTGAAGAAAAAATTGGTTTATATAAAACAGAGATGTATGTGACTTTAGTATACAAATTATATGTAATGAAACTATTCCATTTTATTTTTTTATTTTATTTTATTTTTTTTTTAAGATTTTATTTATTTATCAGAGAGAGGGGGGGAGAGAGTGAGCACAGGCAGACAGAATGGCAGGCAGAGGCAGAGGGAGAAGCAGGCTCCCCGCCGAGCAAGGAGCCCGATGTGGGACTCGATCCCAGGACGCTGGGATCATGACCTGAGCCGAAGGCAGCTGCTTAACCAACTGAGCCACCCAGGCGTCCCGAAACTATTCCATTTTAAAATGGACAAAAAATTTGGCCATAAGATGTATGAGAGTGTGAGACAGAAATATGATATAATATAATCAGTTATTAAATTTATAGAATTATTAAAATTGATGTAATCTAACTGATATAACATATGCACACATGCACATATGCCTTTTTTTATCAATGATATCAGAATATTTCCTAACACTGAAAAAAAAAAAAGATTCCCTGAATTTCCAGGTAAAGCATATTAGGTAAGTGATAAGCAACACTCTGGAAAACATCCTTAAACACTGAGTGGATTCCTTAATCTATTTATTTATTATCTCTTAATAAGTCTGGCAGCATCAAACTAAACACAGTAGAGTAAACCAGTGCTACATACATCAATCCTGGATATGACACAATCAAGGCATAAGTTTGTTTGTTTGTTTGATGCCCTGTATCAAGGAAATTTTATTTTTTAAACCAGAGGAATGTTGAACATGTTATTCAGATATTCTCCAAAATGGTAGTTTTTTCAACTGAGCTTTAAAAAGTACTTAGGAGACACAAATTTCAAAATTCACTTTTTGGAAGTATACTTTTTCTAACTTGCCAATTGCATAGTCATTAATGTTTATTCTTTGACAATCTATAAAGAGATGATTCCTTACCTACATTGTAAGATCCTCAAAGGCAGAGATTGTATTTATGTTTATATTTATATTTATGTATTTATACGTAAATATCCATAGTACATAACTTCAGAAAAGTGGTTGGTTGGTTCTCAATAAAATCTAATGGATTCATATGAAAATGGGTCTTTTCTTAATATATTTTTTTATTTTTTATAAACATATATTTTTATCCCCAGGGGTACAGGTCTGTGAATCACCAGGTTTACACACTTCACAGCACTCACCAAAACACATACCCTCCCCAATGTCCATAATCATAAGTGACTCTTAATCTCAGAAAATGGGTCTTTTCAATGATAGTTCCTATAGATAAGAAGGGATACCATTTTTTAAAAACCAGTATCATAATATCTTACTAAGAGAAAGATAATTATCTTAACGTTATGCTGAAAAAAGAAAGATTGGTTTATTTTAGCTTGGTTTGCACAAATGTGTTTTCTGATAAACAGACTAAGAATAAATAATAACTCTGTTATTATAGATAATAATTGACATATAATTTCATTTGTATCACCTTAGTAGATTTTATCAGTTGAAGAAGCTTGTCTGTTGTCTGTCTTGTTTAACCTTGTACTTCCAGCACTTAGAACTGTGCCTGGAATATTAACTATCAAATTAGTAAGTCAATAAGGGCTACTGTTTGTTTTTGACATTATGTAGTTTAATATACTAGGGCCACATGATTATACCTCTTTAAAAAAGATGTGGAACACTGGGTGTGGTGCATAAACAATGAATCTTGGAACACTGAAAAAATAAAATTAAATTAACTAAAAAAAGAGAATGTAATATGTATAAATTTCTAGGATGAATAGCATTGTAGTAATAATGGTAGAGTTTTCTAGAAAGTGTAGAACACTGTTACCTTAAGTTACTTGCTAACTGTATTTTTATGAAATTGGTTAGTCTCACTTGTTCTTTGGTAAATAAAAGTAAAAAATGCTTGGTCCAGGTAGTATTATATTTCGATGTGAGGAAAATTCTATTCCACTTAAATTTTTCATGTGGTCATGTCCTGATATCTTATTCTGGCAGAATTCAGAACACTTATTTGGCATTCTATTTATTTACTTATTTATTTCATTAATTAATGCATTAATTCATTTGTTTTTATTTGAATATAATTGACATGTGATGTATGTTAGTTTCAGGTGTACAATTTAGTGATTTGGCACGTTTATACATTATGCTGTGTAGCTAACATCTGTCCTACCATACTATACATCACTAGTATAGTATAATATCATTGACTGTATTCCTTATGCTGTGATTTTTATATCTGTGACTTATTCATTGTGTAACTTGAAGCTTGCATTTTCCTCTTCCCTTCACCCATTTTTGTCCTCCTCTGACCTCCCTCCCCTATGGCAACCAACAGCTTGTTCTTTATATGTATAAGACTGATTCTGCTTTTTGTTTATTTTTGCTTTTTAGATTACACTTGTGAGTGGAATCCTGTGGTGTTTGTCTTCCTCAATCTGACTTATATCACTTACCATAAAACTCTCCAGGTCCATCCTTGTTGTCTCAAAAGGCATATTCCTATCCTTTCTTATGGCTCTATAATAATCCATTGTATATGTGTATATATGTATATGTATATGTATATGTATATGTGTATATATGTATATGTATATGTATATGTATATGTGTATATATATATATATATATATACCATACTTTTCTTTTCCTTTTGTAAAAGATTTTACTCATTTATTTGAGAGAGAGAAACAGAGAGACAGAGAGAGCACCAGTGGTGGGAATGGCAGAGGGAGAGAGATGAGCAGACTCCCTGCTGAGTGAGGAGCCTGAGTCAAGGCTCAGTCCCAGGATCCTGAGATCATGACCTGAGACAAAGTCAGACCCTTCACCAGCTGAGCCATGCAGGTGTCCTAAGTCCAGTTTCATTCTTTTGCGTGTGGCTATCCAATTTGCCCAGCACCATTTATTGATCACACTGTCTTTTCCCCTTTGTATATCCTTGCCTCCTTCATCATAGATTAATTGACCATATTATTGTGGGTTTACTTCTGGGCTATCTATTCTGTCCTGTTTATCTGTGGTTACTTTTGTGCTAGTACCATACTGTTTTGATTACTATAGTATATCTTGAAATCTGGCATTGTGATACCTCCAGCTCTGTTCTCTCTCAGGATTGCTTTGGCTATGAGGGGTCTGCATTGCCTCAAAAAATGTATTGCCTCTTCTCCCACATAAATTATGATAGTAATTGTAATTACTATTTTTAACTATGTTTTATTTTAAATTTTGTTTCATATTTCAATTTATTATACTTTCTGATATGTTTTCCTTTATTCTATTACCTGGATTTGTCCTTTGTTGGTTTAATAGGTATAAACACTCTTTCTGTTCTGATGGTTATCCTTTATATCAGTTTCCACTTGTGTTTTCTCTTGATTTCTTAGATGTATCAAATCTACACAGTGTTTTTTCTTTAGTACTTTAAAAACATTTATTCATTTTTTCCCTGTATCCAGTGCTAATATTGAAAATTCTGATGCTAATAAGGTGGTCATATCTTTCCAAATCTTTCTTTAAGCAAGAACTTTTAGCATTATTATTTTGTCTTTGATGTTTTTAAATGTCATGAAAACGTATCTGTATATGGGTTTTGTATTCTCTCTTCTGATCAGTACTCTATCAGTGGTCTCTAATTTTTCTGTTATACTAGCTCAAGCATTAGCTTGAGCTACTATAACAAAATACCACAGACTGGCTGATTTAAAGAACAGAAATTTATTTTTTATGGTTCTGGAAGCTGTAAGCTCAAGCTAAAGGTCTGGTTGATTCAGTTTCCAGTGAGGGCTCTCTTCCAGGCCTCCAGTGGTTGCCTCTTGCTATGTCCTCACATGGTCTTCCTCAGTGGGTGATTTGATACCATGAGTAAAAAGATCTTTGAAATCATTTTGAGAATCACAGCTTTAACTATATCCTGCATCTGAGGCTCCTGTTTTCCATCCCAACACAAAACATATACATTGTCTTTAACAATGCATTTATTTCTTCTTAAAGATATCTTATATTGATATTTTTCATTTTTATTTATTTTTATGTTGTTTTGGTTTTTAATTCATATGATCCATGCTTTCCTCTTTTGTAGATTCCTTAGGGTACTCTTGGAATTTTTTCTGTCCTTAGTATCAGTTTTTGTCCCTCTTTAGTCTAGGATATGCAGTACAGGAGCTGGGAAAATCGTCAAGTCACCACCACTTCAGCGGTACTTTGAATTCATGTCTCATTTCCCAATTCATCTGCTGATATCTATCTATCTATCTATCTATATATATATCTTTTCAGTCCAAGACTTTTAGGTGCATTCAGTGAGAAAAATTTCTGTAACTGGAATCTCCCTGTCTTGGCTGTTTAAAAGACAGAATTTGAAAAATTAGGCAAAGAATAATGAATGAAAAAATTGGAGGACAGGGCACAGTTGAAAATTACAGACTGGGCAGTATGAAAGTGGTAAAATGGATTGGATTTTATTCTAATAAAAATTAGAAATCCCTGAAGGATTTATTCAGATCATAAATATAATGATTTACATTTCAAATAGATCACTCGAGCTGCTATATGGAAAATTGTGAAAAGGTATTTGTTGAGGGTTTAAATGTGAGATAATTTTTTTTATTTTTACTTTTTTAAAGATTTTATTTATTTATTTAACAGGCAGAGATCACAAGTAGGCAGAGAGGCAGGCAGACAGAGAGAGAGAGAGAGGGGAAGCAGGCTTCCCGCCGAGCAAAGAGCCCGATACGGGGCTCGATCCCAGGACCCTGTGATCATGACATGAGCTGAAGGCAGAGGCTTAACCTACAGAGCCACCCAGGTGCTCCTGAGATAAGTTTCTTTCTTTTTTTTTTTTTTTTCTCTCAGTTGCACAAGTACTGTTTATTCTGTGATAAACTGTGAATTTATAAACATATAAGAGAAAACACTTTAAAGGTAGGAGTAAAACAATATGTAAGTAGATAGAATCTAGGGAAAGAGGAAGCAAAGGGATAAAGATGATATTGCTATTTTTGACCTAAATAATTAAGTACATAAAAATAACTTTACTGAAATGGGAAAGATTGTGAAAAGGCAAGACTTAAAGTTAAATATGAGAAGATTATTTTTTTTTCCTTTTGGACATACCACATTTTGCCTATCTGTTAAATATCTAAGTAGAAATGTCGACTGCACGGTTAGATACACTTTATTCCATTACCACAGTTGTTGCTAATGGTGAACTATTTTGATACAGTTCCTAAAAAAGCTCAAGGGTATGCATGAAACATAACTATTTTTTTTTCACAAATACTCATTATGTCCCAGTAATGCCATGTTTCCATATGTAAGAATCAACCTTTATTTTTTAATAGCTTTTCAGAAACATATTTTATGGTTTGATTATACGTCATGCCATAACAAGCCCAAAGTGCTTTAATTTCATTATATTTGTATCATATTACAAATGTAAACAAGTATTTGTTTCTTTGGTCTCTTTTATAATGAGTGTGCAATGTGATGCAGCATAGTTTCCAATAACCGAATTATTCAATTTCAAATAACATCTTGCAGGATCTTTATTTTTAGCTCATGATAGTCTTTTCTCAGTCCAAATCACTTTAATGTGTCTCTGACTATGTGTGATGGATATAAGATCTCTCATCCCTTCATTTAGTTCTCTGGTCTCTAGTGATTGACTGTTACTCAGAGTCCCTACTTAATTAAAAATGTTCACTGCCTTCTGGAATTTTTTATCATCTGAAATTTAGAACTTGAAGATATCATAGGTTTCTACTTGCTAGAAAATCATGATGGCCTTTCAACAATTCATCCCATCAGAATTATTATCCTAAGTCAGGAAAGACACACACACACACAGATTTCATAAATACACACATTGTACACACATCCATGCACACACAGTAGTGAGCAATGTTAGAGTGATCTGTGTTTTCCACACTCCATCTGTATCTCTCAAGAGATGGGATATAGCAGGAACCATGTTTCTCTAGAAAACAAGAGACAGAAGCATAATGATATCTAATTAAAATGTTCACAGCATTTCCCATGAGATATAAGCTACTGACATTTTCCAGACTGCAAGCCAAGAAATGCTAAAGATTATACAGATGTACTTTGCAGTCTACAATTACCATGCAATAAAAACAGAGTTTAGACACAGTTCAGGAAATATGGATTGGATAACCTTTCTTTAGAACTCAAAAATTAAAAGTTAGGTCCTATGAGAACTTATAGTAAGTTGAGCAGCTCATTTCTTCTCAAAGTAAATCAAGAATCCATTTCCTCTGCTTCATGGGACATCATCCTCTAGAATGGTTTCTAACGTCTGTATCTGAGTCTGCCAAAACAATAGTTGCTTTGCTGTATACCTTTTTCCTTCCAACTGCTTTCCTATCTACTTTAACTTTCTACACCTTCCTCTGATTATCACACTCTGGTTCTCCAGCATTATTATATTTCTTAGATCTGAACAGTGTTCCAAATGTCAGCTCCTCCAAACTGCTCTGTTTCTTAATTCCTTATAGTGTTACTCATTGACACATTGAAAGGACAAATGTTTATTGAGCAACTGCCTTGTTCAAGATACCCTTTGAAGGAAGGAGACATATCCATAATCAGTGTAGACAGAACTCCTGTTCTCATGAAGCTCTCGTGTTAGTTTAGGAAGAAGACAGAGAAACAAGAAAGCAATATATATTATTTGCCATACTTATGAACACCAAGAAGAAAACAATGCACACTAAGAGAGAAGAAAGTGATAATGGAGAGGATAACTTGGGGTTTTGCAATCAGTCCCTCAGAATGCATATCTTCTCTTCCCTCCTTCAAGGACTGGTATGCCCAAGAATTCATTTTTCTTCCATTCACAGAGGCATTCATGATGCCACTAAATCCTCAGATTATTTTCCAGCGTTCATTTCTGTAAGTCTAAAATAACTATTTCAGGAGAATAATGGAAAGTGTACTTTGTCACCTGAAGCTTAATTTCCTGTTAGCAATAGAAATAGGTCTTTGCATTATTACATAGAACATCATCAGTTCCCCTTTCTCACTCTCTTGCTTCAAGACCATGGACAGAGGTCCTTTTCTAATTAAAAACATATGTCTTTTACCCCCCCTCCTATATATTATTTGTTAAAAATCCATACAACCTTTGTGGTGAAAGTAAAAATTCCTATACATTGAGATCATACCTGTCTTAAACAAATTTATTTCTTTTACTGATCACTGTGTGTGAAAAGGTAATATTATACAAATATCATTCCTTGAAGAAAGAAATGGATTGCAGTGGGATGGGCTAGGAAGATTTCATTATTTTACTAACATTAATTCAGATGGAATATCTTAAAGCTTTTGAACAAGAAAAGCATTCCAAATTAAGATTTCTACTAAACTAAATTTTTCCTAGAAGACCTGTAGAAACATTTAGAAGCTAAATGTGAGTTTGGGTAATGAATGAATATAGAAAGAATGAGTATAACAAACCATTATTAACTGTTAGTGAACCTATATTAATGGACCTCTATGCCCAAATCTATGTGCCGATGATGACTCTTAGATGACTATCAGTTTTATAAGGAATATATCCTGATACTGCTTAAACTGTTATATCCTCATTTCCTCTCCAAACAGATTCTTTGAGCATGGCTTCTGTTAGTTTGTTTCTACTTGCAGTCATTACCACTTGTCTAATGTGCAGTAAGCACTTTACTGCTCTTTTCATATGTCCATTGCATAGCAATATATATGCATAAAGGTGAAATATAAGTGGGATCATCTTGACATCTCTGCCTTCAATAGATCTAAACAGAATGCTATATTTAACATTGCTTCTTCTTTTTTTTTTTTAGATTTTATTTATTTATTTGACAGAGAGAGAGAGAGAGGGAGAGAGAGAGCGCGCACAAGTACACGAGCAGGGGAGAGGCTTACGGAGGGAGAGGGAGAAGCAGGCTCCCGGCTGAGCGGAGTGTGATGGGGGTTTGATCCCAGGACTCTAGGATGAAGATGAAGATGAAGGCAGATGCTTAACTGACTGAGCCAACCGGCTGCCCCTATAACATTGCTCTTTAAATATCAGTTCTAGGATGAATATAGGGAGCAGCCTTGTGTGCATGCATGCATGCAAGTGATATATATAAAGAAGGGAGAGTGGAGGCTGTGTCACAGTAGGCCTCTATACCCAAAAGAATAGATGAGCCAAATGGCAAAAAGAGTGATATATACAATCTGAATTCAAGCTTACCAAAGGATACACTAAAGAAGTTTATAAGCATTTTCAGAGCAGTAGGATGCCATTAGTCTAACTTTTTAAAGATTTAATTTATTTATTTGATATATATAGAGAGGTGGGGAGTACAAGTAGGCAAAGTGGCAGGCAGAGGGAAAGAAAGAAGGCTGAGCAGGGGGAGCCTTATGTGTCGCTCGATCCTGGGAGTCTGGGATCATGACCTGAGCTAAAGGCAGCTGCTTAACCGACTGAGCCACCCAGGTGCCCCGCCATTAGTCTAATTTTGTTTTTCTTTTTAAAATTAAAACATGTTCATTGATATAAAATAAAAATTACAGATAATTTATTAAAAATATTTAGCACTGCTGAAACCTTAGGGAATGTTCTTTCAAAAAAATTTTTACAGAAATAGGATGTTTTATATTTTCTTTGGTAATCACTTTTCTTTTTTCCTTTATACCAGGCACTGTGGTAGATTTAATAGTGAACATAGCAGATGTAGTTTTGCTCTCATAGTATATGAGATAATGTGTCTTTCCATGTTGATAAATATTCATTAACACATAAATGTCTAAATCTGTATTTCATACATTATTTAACCTTGCCCTATCGCCACACATTTAGTTTGTTCTCTCCCTTTTTCTATTATTCACAATAATTCTCCACCTGGGGAATCCCTGAGATGAAATGTCCCTTTCTTCTCAGTTCCATTTGACCTACCCTCTCATGCAGTGTAGAACCGGGTGTTTATTTGATTGGATTAAAATCATTCATACTAATGTAAGGAATACTTTCCAAGCATTCCAAAATAATTTAATTTAAAGTGCATATTTGGTTTTTGACACACTGTCAAATTCAGCCAAAATCAGTTCTTTAAGATCAATTCAGTGAAAACCGTCTTGCCAAGTATTGAATGTATGGAATGACTAACTTTAAACTCTTAGTACTTTCTTGTTTCTGAACATTTCTTAAGAATGGACAAGATTTTCCTTAAACGTGGATTCTTCTCTCTACTTTTGAGGTTTTATGCTCTGCCTCTTCACCTTTCCCTGACCCTGATTCTTTCTTCCCGTCCTTTTGCCCTTGCATTTTCATTCAAATCTCCTCCTGCTTCCACCTGTCCGTGTCCCTGCTCATGCCTCTAGCAATAAGCCGCCACAGCAAATTATCCTGAACTGGATTTAACGTATTTTTCTGACAGTTTTCTGAGAATTAGTCATTTCACAAACTGGCTTCAGGCATATTCCCTCTACCCACCTCCCTCACTGAACCATAGCTGGAAACGTGGCTTTTACTTTGGGGATTTCGGGTAACAATACTTGCTTATTCAAGGTCAAAGCATCTTCCTTTGTCCAACCTAACAAGGATTTATGTACATGAATCAGAAAAGTGACTTTACAACATTCACCTTTGTTTCACACCAGACCAAAGGGTGTCCTGACAGTTTGAAGAAGGTGCGTGATATATATAAATATTTCTAATTTTACATTCATGAATAGAGAGGATTTCCTAAGTTTAATTTATAAGTGACACTATTACTGGCATTTTTTCTCCTATGTTATTTTTCAAAGAGATCGATTTTGCCTGTAAAACACAGATGCCACAAGCTGACTCATCATTTCTAATTTTTTCACAAAACCTTCATATACTAAATTCAAGCATAGATACTGGAAATAGTCCTCAGAGAGTTTTCCCTCATACTAATATACTTGACAGTCCAAGGTCATGGCTGGAGTTAAGATGGTTACAGAGCCATGCAGCTGGTTGGTGAGCCCCGGGACTCTGCCATGGTAAAAAGGAGTTCTTCGAAAGTGTGAAAAGCCAGAAATGAAATCTTAATTTCACATAATAGAATATAAATCAGAATCTCTTCTTTTTTTAAGGTTTTATATATTTACCTGAGAGAGAGAGAGACATTTTATTTACTTGAGAGAGAGAGGGTATGGGAGTGGGAAGGAGGGGGAGAGAGAGAAGCAGGCTCCCTGTGGGCTCAATCCAAGAACTCTGGGATCACGCCCTGAGCCAAAGACAGTCACCCAGGCACCCCAAATGAGAATGTCTTCTCTGCATTGTAATTGAATGGACATTGGTGATAAATCTTGTTCTTCCTGTATCATTTCACCCTTTTATCTATTCACTCTCTAGCACATGAAGCTACAGGCAACCCACAAGTGCAAATATTTACTATGTTTGAGAATAAGAGGAACAAAACACAGTCCAAGAAAGTAAATACATTGCACACCATATAGAATTTAAAGTAAACATTACATAAAGAGGACATAATTCATCCTTTGTTTTCCTACTTGATAATATAAATCATATAGCAAGCCATAACCTAAGATACAGTAGTTACCATGCATTTAGCATAATAGCTTAAACACATTTTCTCTGTAGGAAGTATTCCTATGATAATAGGGCAATATGAAAAATTGTCTGTAATAAAATAGGAACACAAAAGATAACTTAGCACCTGTGATGCCCCAAATACAATATATCATAACTAATACACATTTATTTAAATGTATAATACATACCATAAAATCTCATCAAGTAAATATCACTGTATAATTCCAGAGAGTTTTTTACGATAATTTTCTAAAATACTAAATAAACATTTAATAAGCGTAAAGTCTTTGCCTCATTTAGTGTTTCAGATTTTATTTAAAAAAAAAAAAAACCTTTACATTTTATAATGCCAACGTTCAAATAAGTACTAGCCTAGCCATTAAAACACGTTAATAAAATATTCTTTATAATGTTTGAACTCATCTAGGCTATGACGATAATGTTAACTATTTTCTGAGTATATGTGAAGTTGTGGCAAAAGAAGTTCACTAACCAAATACTCAGATAAGGAACTATCTAGACACCTTTATTAATAACATGATTAATATGGCAGACACCACATTGCCCACGCTGGATCTGTTTCTTCTTTCCACCATGCTTAGAATGTTGTTGTTGTTGTGTTTATGGTGGGTGAATGATAATGATTGAGATTACTCAACCATCAGAATCCTTTCTTGCTCTGACATCCTGCCCTATTACTAAAGGTGGTTTGAGACCCCTTTGAAGTTAATGATTCTAAAGGAAGTTTAGAGGGGAAGTGGAATGGCTTTCCTAGTAAATGAGTACAGACTAACTTGCCCCTCTGTCTCATTGCCCACTTCTTGCTGTGAACATGATCATGGTATCTGGATTTGCAGGAGGAGACAAATACAAGAAAAAATGCAAATAGGCTGATTACGGTAGAGCAGAAAGATAAAAAAAAAAAATCCTTTCCTAACCCACACTTAGCTTGGTTTACTTAAAAGAATAAAAGCTGTCAGACTCAGGTCATTTTCTAATTCTTCTTCCCAATCTAAGAATTTGTATTTTAAGTCACACAAGAGACTTTGTTATCAAAACAAAAATTTTAGTGGATAACTCTACCATGATTCAGCCCCCATAACCAGATTTCAGGAATAACAATAAAACTTAATCTACTTCAAGATTGCATTAATGTTAGAGCTCTTCATTTAGTTTCTTTACTCTCCTCTTATTTCCTTATCTCAGGTTTCTTTCTTGTTATTCCCCAGTTAGAAGCTGAAAATACCAAAATTCTGTGACTCAGTGACCTTAAAAATGTAAAATCAAGAATAAAGAGGCATCCAGTCTTTAGAACATTTTAGGGGTTCCAGCATGACTCATGCAAGGGTTACAGAACTCTTGAATACTTTGTAGTTGTGATAAGGAGACATTCACATCATATAGTATAACACCAGACAACAAATGCAAATAGTTCTTACACTAATCAGAGATTACCTTGGAGTATCTGACCACTAATGCTACTTTCGTTGACCAGCTGACTTACTGGATTGAAGTACTTAGAGAATTCTAAGGTTATGAAATTGTACAGTTAAGATGATTTTGACTAGAGATACCAAAATACACAACAGTAAATAGCTAATGTAATGGGGTGTATCAGATTCACATAATAAAACCAGAGCCTCCTGACTAAAGGTTTGTGTGGTGGTTTACTCAAAGCACCCAAGGTCATTCCACTTCTGCTACTCAGTGCATTGGTAGTATCTTACTACAGAGTTATGAGACATCTACCATACCCCACAAGACAATATGTACAGCAGGAATTATGAAAACAGGTAGGGCAAAGTGCATTTCTTCTCAAATACTGGTCTCTTTCCTTAAGAGAAAACTCATTTCCAGAAGCCTCTTAGCAGATTCTCCTTGTGAGTCATTGGGCAGAGCTGTATCACAGGGCTTTTTTATGTCATTGGGTGGCAACCTAGAATGGGCTTACTTTATCTGGGCTGGGCTAGGGGAGACACCTAAACTCCTTGTAAATACAGTCATCAAAATGATATTCAAATAAAATTGAGGCTCAACTAGTGATGACTATCAAGTTCTATAAAGTTTTTTTTTAGTTGTTTTTTTTTTTTTTCTTGAAAAATTTAGAATAACTAGCTGTATTAGTTTCCTAAGGCTGACATAACAAGGTGCCACAAACTGGGTGGTTTAAAACAACAGAATATTCTCTCATATATCTGGAGGTCAGATATCTCAAACCTAGGTGTTGGCATGTTCTCTCTGGAGGCTCCAGGGAAGAACCTGTTTTCTGTCCCTTTCTTAGTTTCTGGTGTTACTAGGGGTACTTGTCTTAGAGATGCATCACTCGAGTCTTTGTTTTTGTCATCACAGGGCTGATTTCCTGCATCTCTGTGTCCCTTCTCTTCTTATAAGAACACCAGTTGTATTGGGTTACGGTCCAGAGCAATGACCTCATTTTAACTCGATTACATCTGGCAAGGCCCTATTTCCAGTTAAGTTTACAGGTACTGTGGATTAAGACTTCAGCATGCACTTTTAGAGGATATAGTTCAAGGACAGACAGTACTGACATGGCTGAAAGAATGCTTGGGTTGTGTGGAGTAAGGGCAGTGACCTTCGGAAACACGAAAACAGAGCTACACTTGAGAATACCCATGGTAGAAACTAATACGCAGTATAGTCAGAGTATTGCCAGTAAAACAATCTGTTTAATTATTTTTAGTTTTTCTCTCTCTTTGTTTAAGATTCAGATTTCTTCGAGTGACAATTCGGTTGGCTATGTTTGAACAACAAGCCCATCCTCTGACAGGAAATAGAGGAGACTGATAGAGTATTTTGATCTCCTACCAAGGCTTCACGTGATATCAAAGAGGTCGTTCCCTACAGGAAAAATAAGTATGCTTACCAGAAGAAAAACGTGATGCAAGTGAAAGTAAAACTATGCACTGCACGACTTACATAGTCTTGCCTTGTCTGCCCCAGGTTGGCAAGTGATTCCACGAATGTCACAACGGCAGTCAGAAATTAGGATAGTCGTGGTTCCCCTTGGACAGCCTGGTCACAAGACTCTGTAGGAGACTTTTGGTCAGGGGAGATTGCTGTAGGAAATGGCATAGCATATGCATTAGACAATAAGAACTGAAGACAGATAAAAGCAAGCAGTCTGTTCGTTTTGGCATGCCCCTGATAAATATTAGCTCTGAATATAGGTACAAATAAACATAATATTGACTGCCATATTTATGAATATTTTATAAACAGATTTTGTGTCATCCTTAGCACTGGGAAGGAGTTACAGAGCAAAGAATTTAAAACAAAGTAAAACAAAAGTAAGAACAATGTGAATTTCAGTTGTCACTAACAATATATATATATAAGAAATTAATCTGACTCAGTGTATAGTTTGACATACTGGAATCAGCCCAAAGTTTGGGGAGACCAAAACAAAACAAAACAAAAACAAAAACAAAAAGATAGAGATCAAAGAGAACCAAACTTCAGAGAGATCTGGACTGAGATCAGGATTCTGTTCCTTGTTGTATTTATGAGACGGAGTATAAGTAAGGCATACAGTGATTGTTATATAAATGCATGCTTAGCAATAGGTATTTGTTAAATGGATGAATGAATGATGAGTCAGTAATGTGAAGTTAGCTTATGATGAATTCGGTGTGTTTGTAAACAAAATAGTGGGAAGGGGAATATACACACACAACTGAAATTCCTTTTCAACTGTAATGTAAATGACACTACACATAAAATAAGAAATAACAATCCTTCACTGCCTCTGATGATCATCTATGTACTGTGCCTAATCTCATGCATTCATTGAGCACTTTGTCCTAGGTAAGGCACTGTACATAGTATTAGGATAATACACTGAAGTCCCAAAGTCTCTGCCTTTGAAAAAAATGTAAACTGTTTGGAATGAGGAAGAACGGCATATGCTTTAATCCAAGGTGGATAGAAATTAATCAGTAGAGGTTTGAGTAACCCAGTGAGAGAAAACAGAAAGGATTGATTTATTTTGACTGGTAAGACCAGGAAAATCTTCACCATTAAGATAAAATTTGAAATTGGGTGTTAAAACTGTTAGTAAGATCTAGTTGTGATATTTTTGGTGTGTGTGTGTGTGTGTTTTCCCTTGGTCAAAAACAGATACTAGGAGAATAAAAATGTTATATAATACCAGTCAAAAGGAACTGGAAGTCAAACACACTTTGGTCCTTACCTAAGTGATTTTTTTTTTCTTATGAAGTAAGATTTATCTCACTGTGACTCACACACTTCTCAAAGCTCACTGTTAAGATTATTTTCACTTTTAAAGAGCTGCCACTTAATTACCAAAAAGATATTGTGAGGGATAAAAAAATGTAAGAGCTAAAGGTGTTATAAAGTATCATGTAAATACCAGCTTCATTTCAAATGTTAGAGAGGAAAGCATGAATTTTGTTTGCAGTAGTTTGATAAATTAGCTTTACAAGGAACAAGCAGAGACAGTTTGGCTGCCACCATCTGGTGCATCAGATTCACTTGCACCTTTGCTCCCTGTCCCCTTACTGAGCTCTGATCCTCTACCTTATTTAGAGAAGGAGGAGCAATCTGTGAGTGTGCTGGGGGTGGGGGGAGGTAGTTTACCTTTCTTAACCGTTTATTTCCCTGAGTTATTCATCAACACATATTCAGTAAAGATGGTAAGGTAAAAATGAAGGGTGAGGAGAAAATATAGCACTTTTAAAAAGCATAACTGAGTTTGTGTTGAAGGGTGCTTAAGCTAATATATGGCAGCGTTCTAAAAAATAAATAGATAAGTCACTTCAGAACAAAACCCAAAGCTTTATACTTACCAATTCCCTTGTGTTTTGTTAGGAGTTCAGATATATTTGAAGGCACTCCAGTATAAATTAGAATGGTCTCCAGATGTTTTGGCACTGTAAATGACCAGGCTAAAATTCACTTTTAATGAACTGTATTTTAATGTCAGTCTCTTCTGTCTTCTTAAATGACAAAGAACTCATCTGACTTTGTAATGAATGTTCAACTGTTCCATTACTGAGTCTGCCATTTATTGTGCCTCTGTATTTTCCTATGAATTCATGGTGATTTTAGATGTGTCTAGTAGGAGAATGGTTAAGATTTAGGAAGAGAGTAAACCTAGAATCAGTGGGACATGGACTGTTTGGGTAGAATACCAAAATCTAGTTGTGACAATTTCCTCACTGAAAACCGCAATTTGGAGGCCAGAGAAAATGTAAATAAATACAGAGGATAGAGAACAGAATAAATAACCCGAGATCACGAGCTCGGAATCCATGACTTTGAGTTAACTGTAATTCCTGTATCTCTTTTATGATACTTAGAACGAAAGGTTTAAGAAAAATTGTGCCCAAAGATTTCATAGAACTCAGCTTCAGGATTATTTGGATCAATGTATTTGGAATTGCTTTTCCTTTGTAAACTTACATACATATGATGTTTTCTCTGCTGTTCTACTCGTAGAATTACAAAACTCTTGACATTATAACTAGATGGAGTGAAAGGTGATAAAACTTTCTATATAGATTTCTCCTTTCAAACATAATGGAACTACAGTGCTAAAACTGGCAAAGTGGCAGGCAATTCAGAGCTGGCTGTCTTAGGTGCCTCGAAGAGCCTCCAGGAAGGAAGAAAGGTGTAGGTATGGGGGAGGGAAGAAACATAAAAAAAAATTATTAATGGAATGGATGCATAAATAAAATCTATTGTTCTTTTTCTTCCAAGTAATAAAAAGTGACTTGCGATTTTAGAAAAAAATCAATGTGTAGAACTATATATTGATTTGCATAGAAATATACAAATTTATAAATAATTGAAATCACGTATAAAGTGGTATGACTCAGCAGTTTATCTATTATTTATGGATTCTAGGTCCTGTGCTGAATGTTATATGGATAATTTGTCAAACTAATTTGACAACTCCAATCACCGAATAAGTAGATTAAAAGGATGATTTTATTGAATCCTATTGTTTTCCTATTCCACAATAGGAAAGGAAATATTTTAGATTAATAAATGTATGTTAGAATTTGGAGTAGGGGAGAAATATGCATGCCTTTATATAAAATAACTCTTTACTTATGATATGTCAAGCATTTAATGAACTTGATGTATTTCCTCATGAACACACTTTTCAACCTTGTTTCCTGAAGCTCACTGTTAAAGTAGATAAAGCTGCCATTCTGATTGTAGTCATAAACTACCCAAGAATATTATGTTGAAAGATGATACCTTTAAGGCATCTTTTATTTCTTTCATCAATTCTATTATCTAATTTGAATTTATGAATATCAAAAGAAGGTTTGAAAACAGATTATGGAAAACTTCAAATCAGTGGGCTCTTTGAAATGCTCTTGGTTTTACTGTATTGCTACTTCATTTGCTTCCTGTATTAGACCACTATTTTGTTAAATTTTGCATTTGAAATGTAATTGCCTATTCAGTAATTCCTAGCATTAGTCAGATTTCTTGGATTACATAAATATTGATTTACTTTTACTGTGACTGATAACAAGAATCACTAGCACTGAAGCATTAAAAAAAACAAAAACCTGTTGAGAAGACTATTCAAATACTTTCATTTGAGCAATTTCTGTTTATAATGTTTTAAATATGCCAACTTTATTACAAAAGACAAATTGAATTACTTGAGTAAAATTTGGGAAAATTGTGTCTCTGATTTTTGGCTGTGAGTCCTAGAAGCACTATCAGAATGGTGGCTATCAGTATCACCACCAATGGCGTATTAGAGCTAGTTAGAATCTTATACGTATGATAATAGGGAGTACCTATTAAATTGAACAAAAACAAAGAAATAGGTAAATTATGCTCTATGTTAACTTGCGGATTTAATTGCATATTCCAGTATATTCACTTTCTGTGTAAGGCTGTAAGATGCTAGGTCCATAACCATGAGGTTGAAGCAGGGTCTGACCAAATTTCTGGAGAATTCTCTATACCATAGGCCTATCATGATTCTTTCACATCTGAGGCAATGCATGTGAACAGATGAGTTCTCTTCAGTCCATTTATTTTCTGGGTTTAAATTGAGGTTTCTCAGCTTTAGCACTATAGACACGTTGGGCTGCATGATCCTTTGTGGGGCATTGGGGTGGGGTTGGGGGCCTTATGTATTATAAAATGTTTTAGCAGAACCTCTGGCCTCTACCCACTAGATGTCAGTAGTGCCTCCCCAATTGTGGCAATCAAAAATATTTCCAGACGTTGCCAAATATCCTCTGGGGGTCAAAATTTCTCCAGTTGGTCACTGCTGATGTCAACTATAATATCTTCTTCCAAAAAGTAAGTGTATCATTTTTAAAAATCAGTTTACCTATCCAAATAGCCCATAGCTATACAACTGGGTTAACTTCTCCAAGCGGGCAGATAGATTTGTAGAAAAGAATAAAAAAGAAATTTAAGGAAAGTCTAGGTCACACGCTGTTTTTTAACTCTGAGAATAGTGGAAGGTATGTCACATTTTGCATGACATCAGCCTGTATTATCACCTACTGTACTGTATTTGCACGAATTCAGCCAACAGCTAAGGACTTTGTGAACTTGGTTCACTGAAGGGTCAGACTCTCATGCCTGTGAATTGTTCTTAAACACATTTTCTATTGCATTGGGCACGGATAAGCTTTTCTTTAATGTCAGGCATGTCTATCATCTTATTCATCCTCATTTTCTTCTAGAATATGTGTGGACAATGAAAAGGCAGTTCTGCCTTGTGGATTCAGTTCCTGTAATGCACCTTTCTTACACGGAATCTAATACCTCTTTCACAGAGTTTTTGTTTGGTTGCTTTTTTTAAGGTTAAAGTGCGTGCACAGTGTTTTTATCAACTGATGACCAAAATGATCTTAAAACTAAATTTTGAGATAATGGTTGAAGCAGTGATTCCTGAATTGTGGTGCCGTGATCAGCAGTAGCATCCTCATCGGGGAACTTGCTTGAAATGCAGTTTGTCCAATGGTGCCCTATACTTTGTGAGTCAGAAACTCTGGGGGTGCCTTAACAGGCCTTCCAGAGGATTCCAATGTACATTAAAGGTTGAGATCTGTTGGTTTATAGGCTTCATTTTGGGGAAAGTTACAATTTATCCAACTGATATGTGAACACCAAATGCTCTGTAATATTTTTCCTTTAGCTGTCAGAGTGATAGCTAATTTTTACAAGGCAGAGAGCTTTAGGAGATTAACTAATGGCAAAGCAAAATATGCATATTGATAGCATCTCCCAAGCTCATATTCACCTCACATTTTTTTCTCGTTCTTTTCTTTCTCTGTCTGTGAGAGGCCATAAAGCCTTTTCCCTTAGCCCTGTAAATTGGCAGTAATTGACAGCCTGACTGGGAGTTGGGCTATAATTCCAAGTTTGAAGGAGCTAGGGACATGAACTCTAGCTTCACCTCTTAAGATGGATGTGAGGGCAGGAGCAAGGAGCAGTGGGGTAAAGGGTTCCCTGGAAGCTTGGACTCAGGGCTATTGCCTGCAGCCTTTGCTTTCAGTACATTGAGTTCAGCATGAGGGCTGCCAAATGAATATACCTCTCCCAAGCATTACAGTCATTTTTCTTTTTAACCTACACCTGAATGACCCAGAGAGGGTTATACCCAATGACAAATTTATCCATACTGACTGACAAACTCCACGTGTTCCATCGCCCTACAGAAAACAGTGCAAGAAACTCTAAGCCAAGCTGGTGCTCCATTTAGCAAATGGCAAATAATATCGTTCTGACAATTACAAGCTGCTTCATGGTACTGACATGTAAGCAGCTGTAACTGAATATACAAAACTTCTAATACTATCAGATCTCAACCTACACTTCATCCTATCAGCAAGTGCTTCTTGAACATTTATTTTGTCCAAGAATAATGTAACATTAAATTTTATAGTCCTTGGCATCAAGATATACCTAGTCTCATCAAGAAAAATAATCAAAATTATAGTTTCAAAGAGCTAAACACTGTGACTAAGTAGTATAGGAAAAAAAAAAAGTATCTGGATTTTTTTTTTTTTTTTTAAATTGAGCAGAGAGCCCAATGTGGGGCTTGATCCCGGGACCCTGGACCATGACCTGAGCCAAAAACAGAGGCTTTAACCCACTGAGCCATCCAGGTGCCCCAAAAAGTATCTGGATTTTTAAAGACAATATATTTTATTCTCATGACCTCTTGCTCGAGACTGTTTTTCTCAAGTCATGTGTATTTCCTAATTTTTAGCTCAGAGAATATGCTGAGAAAAATCTCTATGGACTTCATCTTAATTCTAAATTTCCACTGATTCCTATATCTATTTTTTGTACCATGCCACCTGCCACTTCTGAAATACATGAACTTCTGAAATTGTAATCACAGAACATGGAAGTACTAAGAAACACCTAGGAGGTGATTATTACAGGCATGTCCTCTTACCCTCATTGTAAGTAGAGGCAAACCAATTTCTCCTTGAGGTTCAGAATTAATAATTCCATAGTGCAGTAACTATCTTCTTTGCCTGTTGATTTAGAGGCATGAGGATCCCCAAATGGCCAGCTGACAGACTCAACTTGCAGTTCAATGGAATCATTTTGTCTTCTGAGGTCATTCTGCAGATTAGCAACAAGTGTGAACTAAAAAATTGTTATTTCACTTCCTTTCTCTAAATTTCACAGAATTTCCTTGTGGTATACTCTTACCAGAGACATACAAGATAGGCAATTTGGGAAAATGTAGGTGGGACTAGCTAAGTTGAACAATAAGTAGCCAAGCTACTTTAAAATTATAGTAACCTGTAGGTCTTTCAAGATTGAAACCACCACATATTTTTGTTTTAGAGAAGTTTATTTATGTGGAAACATTTTTCCTTTGAAACAAATACCTCTAGAAGGGCAGAACCTAAGATTATGTGAATGAAAGGCAAAAATTTTGGTAGTCGAATACTAGGCATAATATTGAAAGGAGCCACTCTTATTTCTATCCCTTTACCCTTGGTTATCAAACAAAATCATATACCAGATGCTGATTTCATATGTATACTTTATCCCTAGAGTACATTGCTCTAGCGCTGTAAAATATCTCCACCTAATTGGTGCTGTAACTGAGATCCATGAGAGGCCATTCCATCATTCCATCAAGCTAACCACTTCTGCATGATGGAGAACATGATAAACCTGTAAATCTTAAGGCTGTGGTTGTATTGCTGAATTTTATTTGCTGTGAAATGAGTTTCCTGGTCAGAGTGATGCTATGTGGAATACTCGGCATAATAAGGTATCTAGAAAATCTGTAGTAGTTTGGGAGATGTACTGCAAGCAGAGAGGCCACATGGTAATGTTTGTTTCAATAAGAACAAGATGCTCCAACAACTATGTTGGAAGAGTTCCAATATAATCATCCTGGCAGCAGGTAGGTGACTGATCCTTCAAGAAATGGTGCCATAATGGGGGTACACTGTTAGCTTCTGCTATTGGCAAAAGGGGAATTTGGGAGTGGCTGTAGCAAGATTGACCTAGGTAAGTGGATATCCATGTAGCTGACCCTATAAATAACTTCTATCCTTATCAAAATGGTTACTTTATTCATGAAGCCACTGCTTAATGACAGGAGTGGCTGGAAAGACAGTTAGGAATGGAAAATATAATAAAGTCAGAGAGATGAAGAACAGACTGGAACCCCATGAAAACAGATAGAAACCCATTACCTATTGTTACCTCTGAAATTTCTGCTATTGGTGCTCTACAAAAGCTGGTTTCTGAAGCTGAAGCTAAACACACACCTGGCCCAGAAGTCAGAGAAGCTGAGGGAAGATCCAAGGAAAGGTAGAATAGTTGTAGACCCAGCTAAAGAGTCACACCAGTGAGGTCAGTAGACAAATCTGTGACACTGTGTGTGAGCCACAAAACTGTTGCTGTTTCACTTCCTTCCTCAAAATCTCATAGAAGAATCTCCTTGTTGCCAGAAACATACAAGAAAGGAATTTTGGAGAAACTAGTCCAGTTTAGCTAAGTTGAATGTGACTGGCCATGTTTAAATTGTAGTAAGTTTTAGATCCCTACATGATTGAAATTATCATATATTTTAATTTGGAGAATTTTGTTTATTAGAGACGTAGCAGGAAGAGTTCACAATTGGGAATCTGGGGACTGGAACTTGCTGCCATAGTTTCATCATTACCCGGACATGTGAACTTTGTTCTCACTTTGCCTTCATCTCTTCGGCTGTAAAATAAAAGGGATGTACTAGATTATCTTTTAGAGGTCTCACTGTGTGATGGGCAAAATAATTTTACTTTTAGGCTATTGATAATCAAGTCCTAGTTATGTCAACTGTGTGATTTTGCAAGATCTTGGACTTTCTATAACTCAGTATCTTCATCTGCAGAGTTAATAACTTAATCAGGGATGCTGTGAGAATTGATTGTGTTAAAATATTTAAGGCCTTTAAAATCATGAGGGGTGTGTAGTAAGCACACATTAAATAGTAGTAGAAACTTGCCTGTGAATTTCATGATGGTTTTTATTATAGAGGTTTAAAAACTATATTCATTGTTTCAGGATCTGTACTTTGGTTTAGGGAACTAAAAGGAAGTTGCTATAGGTCTTTGTAAATTTGTTTCACCATTTGTAAATCATTATTTTTCCTCTTTTTTAATGCTGATCCTATTAATATGGATGCATTGAATATACACAGAGGTGGACATTTATAGATATGTAAATAAAGCAATAATTTAGTAGCCTTAATGAGGAGTGAATATGATGGTATAGAGTTATTAATTTTATAAAAAATGCTGACAAAGGAGCTTTCCCCCTTTGATAAGAGCACCCAAGGAAATATGTTTAACAGTTAAATAATGTTGACATACGTTTTCCAAATTTGGAGAACTACTATAAATGTAACTTTTTCAGACACAAAGACTAATTCTGGTAGAATTCTTCTTCTCTTTTATTCTTTCACAAATATTCAAATTTATTCCAGTAATTCCAAACATCATATAAGATTGTGTTATGCAGCCCACTCATCCCATCCTTCCTAAATATCTGTCTACTTCTCTCATTTTTGTGAGCTAAATCAACTGATTCTCTGCTCTCACTCTCTGTTCTTATTTAGACTATATAAGGTCCATGTGACTGAAACAGAATCATTATAAACAAGTCATGACTTCTTTGATTCTAGGAGATAGAAATTCAATTTAAAAAATAAGCTTAACAAAACAAAAGAAAACAAGACAGAAGGAAAGAAGGGAGAAAGGAAAGGAAAGGAGGGGTGATTTATATTTCACATAAATAAGAAATAAAGTAGTATTAGACAACACACCAGCTCTCTATTTCTGTACTCCCTCTTTCCCTGCCCCATCTCTGTATTGCTATCATTCAGTTTTGATATATATTAGCAGGCTTTCCAAACCACTGAATTAGGGATAGTGGCTTCTAAAAGCTCCAAGAATTTGTCCTCAGGCCTTGTGATCCTAAGAAAAAGAGGATTACTCAATCTCCCTCAATGTCCATAAACTCTAATATGCCCATATGTATCAGTCCACTTGGCTGCCATAAAAGAATACAACAAACTAAGTGAATTAAACAAAAGATCTAAGTTCACAGTTCTGGAGGCTTAAAGTCCAAAATCAAGTCATTAGCCTGGTTGGTTTGTGATGAGGCCATTCTTCCAGGCTTATCAATGGCTACCTTCTTACAATGTGCTTGCATGGCCTTTGCCCTATGTGTGAGCAGAGTGAGACAGAGCATGACTGAGCTCTGGTGTCTCTTCCCCTTCCTACAAGACACCAGTTGTATTGCACGACCCCCCCCCCCCCCGGGCCCAGCCTCGACTTCATGTAACTTAATTATCCCCTTAAAAGCCCTATCTCCAAATACAGTCATATTAGAGGTTAAGTTTCAATAAATGAATTTTGGAGGGACACAATTCAGTTCATAACACCCTATATAAACAAATCGCTGTGCCTAGGTTGATGCTAACCTATTAACCTAATTGGTTGGTCACACGGCTAAAGGTCACACGGCAACCATCCCTCAGATTTTGGCTAATAGGAAAAAAATACAGGACAGTAAAAATATCAAATGGATATTTACATTAAGATAGTCTTGTTGGGGTGATTTCAACAAAATGGTGACATAGGTCATTCCTGACTTCAGTCTCCCTCACAAGAAAATCAGCTAGCAACTATCCATAGAGAAGACACCAACGTAAAATCCCAGGATCCAGAGTTGAGGCTGAACCACAGAGACTGAGAAGAATCATGTTAGAAAGGTAAGAAGAGCAGCTACACTCTGACTGCCTTGGCCCTCATCCAGGCAAACACACCCTGTGGGGTATGATTTCTCCAGGGGGAATAAAAGAGCACAAGAAGGACATGCAGCCCCTCCTGCAGGACATTCCTGGGAAGCCCATCTGTGGGTCATCTCACACAGGTCACTGGGTAATCTGCGAGATCTAACCACTGATTAGGATAAAGAGAAATGGAGGGTGGAGCTTACTGCAACCATCCCTCAGATTTGGGTCTAACACATTCTTCCTTGCAAGGGCAACTGAGCAGAGATTCTAATCATGACTCTGCCCATCTGAAGAGCCAAATCAGTGACCCATCTAGCCAGGGAGCTTGGTGGGAAGTTCTGGATCCCCAGCCAACAAGCTGATTTAGTCATGGAATCTATTCTACCTCCCTATTCAGGCAGGGAAGAAAATGTATACCACCATCCACCTGCTGAGTATAGCCTCTGGTCCCAATTGATGAGAGAAGTTAGGTAGCTACAAATCCAACCTATAGCTGAGCTTGGGCAAGAAGCCAAGTCAGCAGTGCTCCCCAGCTGTTGAGTACAGCCTCTGGACTCTTGCAACTAGAGAGCCTGAAAAGTGACCCCAACAGCCTTGAACTTAACCTATGGTACTACCCAGGCCTGCCCCACTACAGAGCTCAGCCTACAGCCTTGCCCAGCTGCTGAACACTACCTGTGACCTCATCTATGTGAGGGCCCCAGCTGGTGAACTTACCCCATATCAGAAGATAGTCTACAGCCCCACCCAACTAGGAAGTGTCTTATTTACATACTTTTGCTTTATGTGTTTTCTGTATTTGTGTTTACCTTAACAACAAAATAGTAAAATGATGGCTGAGTCACTTCAGGGTTGGTTTCTAATCTGAAGTCGCATGCCTTAATTCTCACTTTATGAACCAAAGGGAGCCAAATGGCCAAGACTGAGGTTCATATTGTAAGAACTACAATTATCTAACAAGAAAGGCAAAATATAAATGGTAATAAAAATCTACCTATCACAAATAGAGTAATGTAATACTGAAAAGAAGTAGCATCACCCTAACTATGAGGGTTATGACAAGATTGGTGAGAAGTAGCTGTCCCATAGATATACTGAACAGGTGAGATTTAGGGCAGTGTGATTAATTCTGTGTGGGTGCTAGAGTGAAAGGAACAGTGAGGATTGTTATCTAGCATTCTGAATTGAAATACAAGGTCAGTAGTGATACTATTCAAAGATAGGGAACAAATGAATATGTAAAACAAGACGTGATGATGTTTGAATAGGGAGTAAGATCACAAGCTTGGACAAATTTCACTTTGAGGCACAAGTGATATGTTCAAGAGAAATACCCTAGGAACACAAAGGAACACAGGTCTAGAATTCAAGGGAGAGATCTCAGCCAGAAATAGATATTTGAGTCATTGGTATTTAGATCATTAGTGAAGTCATTCCCTGAAGAGTCTGTAGAGTGAGAAAGAAAGAGAATTAGATTTCTGAGGACTAGCAACACTGAAGGACTAGGCTAAGAAATAAGAAATCAAAAAGAAGAAAATGTTTTTTGAGTTGAAGGAAACAGAATGGTACATGAAAAATCAGGAGTTACTGGATTTTTTTTTTTTTTTTTTTGCTTGCTTTATGTTGTTTTGTTTTGCCAGAGAAAGAATGAAATCCAGACGGGGCGCCTGGGTGGCTCAGTGGGTTAAGCCTCTGCCTTCGGCTCAGGTCATGATCCCACGGTCCTGGGATCGAGTCCCGCATCGGGCTCTCTGCTCAGCGGGGAGCCTGCTTCCCTCTCTCTCTCTCTGCCTGCCTCTCTGCCTTCTTGTGATCTCTGTCTGTCAAATAAAGAAATAAAAAAAAAATAGAATGAAATCCAGAAAAACAGCATAGTCAAATATTCAGAAAATTCAATAAGAAAAATACTGAGAAATATGTTTTGTATGGTTTGTCGTTGGTGTGTCCATGTGTTTTGAAAGAGGAAGTAGGTAAAGACCACTGATGTTGAGGAGGTGGTGAAATAAAAGTTTGGGTATTGCTTGGGCCCTTTGCATGGACATTGAAGTCACCCAGGATATGGTAGAACATAAGGTAAAGTCTCTCAGCCAAGGCTTAGTTTATAGTTAGTGTACGGGGCGGGGGGAGCTAGGAGGTAGAAGAAAACTTAACTCTATTTTCTTGGTTTCTTCCTACTTCTGTTACAGCTCTCATCTTAAGCACTACTTCTTCAGGGAACTCTTGCCTGAACCTCACAAACCTAAATTAGATGTCCCCTAATAGTCCCCAGAGCATAATTTGGTTATCCCATCATATCTCTTACAAGTCTGCAATAAAATTGAACAGTTCTTTTTTTTCTTCATGAGGCCATTAGCTCTGTCAGCTGATTTCAAGATTATGCCTATTATTTCCTATCTGTTTAGCACTGTAATTGTCACATAAAGGCTCTTCAAAAATATTTGCTGTAGAATGAATAAATTAAAAGATAAACAAACAGGAATAGGGGGAGGTTTCAAGAAAGCTGTGGGGTTTACCCAGGGCTACAGGATTACCAAGGGAAAAAGATTACAATTACAATTTTTTTTAAAGATTTTATTTATTTATTAGAGAGAGAGAGAAAGAAAGCATGAGCATGGGGAGGGACAGAGGGAGAAACAGGCTCCCTGTTCAGACATGGGGCTCAATCCCAGGACACTGGGATCATGACCTGAGCCAAAGGCAGACACTCAACTGACTGAATGGCCCAGGTGCCCCCAGACTATAGTTTCTGCTCCCCAGTAAAAATATCCAACAGTACCAGGATTACTGCTGCTTTTGGAAATACTCTAGCTTAGAACTGTGAAGTTCGATTATTGATGTGCATAAAAAATTTAGTGCAACTTCAAGTCTACAAAATTTTTTTGGTATCACTGGAAAATTCCTGATTACGTATTTTTTCAGTAAGTATAAACTAACTAACTTTTAATATTCAAAATTTAGATGTAAAACAAGCTATCATAAGTAAAACAGAGAAGAATATATGTCCTTAGTCATGATATTTGGCAGGTTAAGAAAGGGGTTGAATTAAAAAAAGATGGAAGACAGTTGGAATGGGCAAATAATGGAGGAAAATAAAAACCAGGAAAGAAAGGATATTGTTTAGTTAGATGAAACTATGTATGACAGTAGTTATTGGTGTTTTGGACTGAACTGTGTAATATATTCTATACTTTCAGTGAAAAAATATGGTTTATATCTTATGTAAACAAAGTATCCATTATTATGGATAAGGAAAATATTCAGAGAGTATGTGATTTCTTTTCTTTTTTTTTTTTTTAAGATTTTATTTATTTATTTGACAGAGAGAAATCACAAGTACACTGAGAGGGAGGCAGAGAGAGAGAGAGAGAGAGAAGGAAGCAGGCTCCCTGATGAGCAGAGAGCCCGATGCGGGACTCGATCCCAGGACCCTGAGATCATGACCTGAGCCGAAGGCAGCGGCTTAACCCACTGAGCCACCCAGGCGCCCCGAGAGTGTGATTTCTTATATACTCTGGTGTGTGAAGGTTATTCCACTGGTGAAATGAAGCTGAAGCTGGGATTCAAATCCAGTAGACCTACCTTGGTCGTGAATACATGGGTATTATAGTGAGTTTTCAACACTAAGAATTTGAAATGAAGTGCACAGTCTCTGGAGATTAAACTTTATGATGACAGAGTATATTTGTGTGTGTATGTATACATATACATGGAGGGGCCAGTCGGGGGATGGGGAGCGAGAGAGACACTCTAACCACAAAGATGGATTTTCAGGTCAACAAAAACCCCTCTAGATGTTACATGTTGATAGTTGGACTGAATAGATTTAGGGTTATATAAACCAAAAAGTTGCCAATACCAAATTGGTAATACCGTTTTAGAATTGTGTTTGGATGAAATAAGTTATCACAAGCAATAGGATTATATTTTCAGCTGCTACTCTTGCTACTATGGAATTTTTAATGGCCACATGTACTTTGAGGATATAATCTCACTGCGTGGCAAAATTTAGCCCTCATATTTATGGAACAAATATATAAGATTTCTTTCTTCCTTCCATGCTGCATATGTTAAGTGGTAATATTTTGAGGCCAATGAATTATTTTTTGTTTTTTTAACAGCAGCCTTCAGGATAAAGATACATTTTAAACTTAAGTTTAATTAGAATAAAGGTGTGTTATTTTAGCAGCTACTTGGGTAGTGAATAGGGGAGATAGTTTTAAATCAGTTTGGTATCACTGGAAAACTAAATATAAAACCAAAGAGAATATTAATTTTATTATGTGATATGTTTAATTGTATCTTATTCTAATTTTACATTTGAAATAATATTTTCATTGTTTTATGTGATAATTTCAAATACAAATTAAATTAGTATGTGGGAATACTGCTTAAAAGTTTTAGAGATTCATGGTGTCCTGGGATCTTTTACTGTGTGGATACTTCCCCTTTGCTTCCCCTTTGACATTTAAAGACAGGTGAGTTGACTCACTAACAGGATCACAGGTTCTGGTTTTCCATTGTGTTTGTGGAGGTCATGAGGTTACAGAATTCGATTTCCTTGATGTCAGTCTCAGTCAGTCAGTCCCCACATGGACTAACTCCTAGTTATGTTGTTCTAGACTTTTTTTTTCTTCTTTCCTTTTACCTTTTACTTTCTGGTAGAGAAGAAGATATGTGCTACTTAAGTTGGCTTAATGAATATTTAATGTTCTGGGAATCACATAGTAATATCTATAATGTTTATAGAAGAATAAAAGTAAATACTAAAACATTACAGCTTTTATTTTATAAACATTATTCTATGTCATATTAACTTTTTTCAGGTTTGAATACCTCTCTCTCCATAATTAATTACATTTAGTCATGAAAATACATTAATGATATCTGTTCACAAATTTACTCCTTAACTTTAACTGAGCTTTGTCTACTGAATTAAAAATATTAATAATTATCTATTATATACCATATACTGTGGCTAAGTACAGTTTGGAACCCAAGATACATGAGCCAGGAACATAGGATCAACTAATTCCAACTTAAGAATTATGAAATTAATGAGAAAACAGATCCCTTCTTAAAAGATTTGTGAATTAAAATAATAGGCATAAGCTTACAGCAGGAGACTCTACACAGAGATTAGGAAACAGAGTCTAGAAAACACAGTCTAATGTGACTACAGCATAGACAATAGGCTGGGGGCAGGGACGGGGACATAGTGGAGGACTTAGAGGAAAGGGCCAAAGGCTGAGACTAAAACTGGACACAACTAAATAGCAGCTACTTGGCATTGCTACATTCATTCAACAAAAATATACAGAGTCTAAATGAATAAAGTATTGAGCTGCTGGCTTAAAAAAATGAATGAGGGGGCACGTCACATGCATCTCTGGAGAATTATATTTAAAGCACCTTTAAAAAAATCTTTGTTGAAGATTGCCTTCTCCCAAGATACATGTACATAATTTTTTTGATTTTTTATTTTTGATACTGATTTTGATTTTAAGTTTTTAATCCTAAAACATATATGAATGTCAATTTTTACAAGGTATTGAGAGATATTGGATTTGTGGTTTTAGATATTATTGTTTTGGGAAAGTCCATTCTATACAATAAAAGTATATTTAATGTTTTGCTGACACAGTTAAGTAGTTACAGAGCCAGTGTCTCAAATCCTTCTTATTCTTCATCTCTTCTTCCATCTCGGAGGTCAGCTCACTGATTGTGTGATTGAAATAAGAGAAACCTCAGGTAATATATATTTGAAGACAGGTGTTGTATTTAACCCTGGATGATTCAATCTTATATGGCTTGGTTAGATGACAATCACTGAACCATGAAATTTCATGTATCTCTGTGGCTATTGTTTTATAAATAAAATCATTGAGGAGAGTTTCATTATAGTAAGAGCTACACTGTGAGATGTATGAGAAAAATAAGTTGGTAGAGCATAGACAGGCAATTTTTATATATAAAAATGATCTACATGTATTCTAATTTTGTTGAAGTTTCTATTATCATGTTAATAACATTATTTGATTTCTTAAGTTAAAACTAGTCCTTTGTACCATATGCATGAAATTTGAAGATGCATGTAATACTTATCTGATTGGTTTGTGGTGTCATGCATCTAAAGAATAAGTCCACTGTTACTACAGGACATTTTATTTTGAAATATTTTGCTAACAGAGGCGAAGCAATAATAATTCAAAGTGTGCTGAGCATTGGGAAAGACTGAGGTGACATTCAAAATGAATGGACTCAAAAAGTAACTCAAGGTGCAAAACCAAATTTTACCTGTCCTGATGTGTAGGTTAAGGAATTAAATTAGATATTAATTTTGGAAATTGTGACCATGTTGTGTTAATGATAAATGAAAGAAGGAAAGGGAAGGGAAGGGAAAGGAAGAGAGACAGCGAAGGACAATAAAGGAAGAAAGGAAGGACAGAAGGAAGGAAGGAAGGGAGGAAGAAGGAAGGAAGGACGGAAGGAAGGAAGGAAGGAAGGACAGAAGGAAGGAAGGAAGGGAGGAAGGAAACACAAAGAAAATTAGCAAAAGCACCGATTACTTAGGGGACATTAAGATGTGGACACCTTTACTTATTTTTACTCTAGAGTGTAAAATTGGAAGGGAAAAATGTGTCAAATTTGATCGACACGATATACAGAAATAGCAGAATAATTTTTAATGAGGCTGAGAATGTGGAACTAATGAAGTATTACGACAAGAAAGAAAAAGGAGGATTGGAATGGGAAACTGGAGGTGAAGGAGACTAGCAGTGAGGAGATCAGACAATTTTTCTAACCTTCCAGGAACTGAACACACAAAGGAGCCCAATTAGAAATAAACTGTCTAGAAGAAATATTTCATAATAAATTGGGGATTAACAATATGCCTAAAGGGAATGAAGTCAGAGCATTTGAGCCTCCTCGTTTCAGAACCACTGCTTTATTTTTTAACCTTTTTTTTTTGAAGTATGATAAAAATTTCTTGCTTTCACACACGCACATACACACAACACACACACATGCATAAATCATGCATAAAATAAATTAAAAACTAACCAAACTTTCTGATTTCTGAGAGAAGAATCATCGTCAATCGAATCATGGACACAAGGGGATCTAAACATGTTGGTGCTGTTTCATCTATTTTGTTGATACTAGGTCACTATGCTGTATCTGTGTATATTCAAGAATTTCCTACAAACACTTCATCTGCTAATTTAAGCAGATGAAGCTTCTCCAGATACAGGTTAACAGATATCTAACATATACAGAAACATGATGCTTAGCGTTAATTTGACAGAATATAGAAGAACAATTCATTGTACTTCTTGGATGCTTAAATAAATTAATTGAAAAGAACAACAATTAAAAAAGAATATAATTTTAACAGAAAAATGAGCAATATTTACTATCAAAATGCTTCTGCCCCAGGATCTTGTACCATATCAATTCTGATTGCTGGTCAGTCACTAGGTAAACCTAGAGAGAAACAAAGAATACCATTAGTGTGCAGCAAATTCAAAATTTTGATTATTCTTGTGAAATAACAACTGACTCCATGAGTAACAACAGTGAGATTTCTCATATCTTTCTCATATCTTAAAGATATTCTTCTGTTTTCTTTACCACAATATACTGCTAAAGAGGAAATTTTTGAGGACCCTCTGTGGAGTAAGTGGTTCTCCACAGTACTCATGGCATACCAAAAGTTTAGTCATTTTGTGGCTATTTCAGATTTTTTGGAGGTAACACTTGTATCTCACTTTTGAGGATCTCAACTTGTCTACACACCAAAGGGCAATCTGACAGAATTTGGAGAATTAGCTCTCATGTCTTAAAACCATTACCTGGACAAATATATTCATTCACTCATTCTTTAAATATATATTGAGAACCTGGTATGTGGCTGGGTACTTAGGGAAAAAAACCTCAAACATTCTACATCCTCAAGGAAATGATGGGTAAGCAAATGACTTCAATAAAATGTGATTAAAGCAAGATGAATGAAGCAGGAGAAAGAACTAGGCAGTTTGGAGGAAAAGGATGGAGTCAGAGGCAGGCTTCCTTAAAAAGTAGGACACTTTTGAAATGAGTCTTTGAAAGCTAGTAGAAAACCGAAAATAATTACTTGAAGGTGAGTTTTTTGGGGAAAAATGGGGTAAGAGGTAGTATTTTAAAATGGAATTCTTGCTGGGGATGGGGGGAGGGATAGGGTGGCTGCGTTATGGGCAGTGGGGAAGGTATGTGCTATGGTGAGTACTGTGAAATGTGTAAGCCTAATGATTCACAGACCTGTACCCCTGAAGAAATACATTATATGGTTTTTTTTTTTTGATGTTTTTTAAATTTTTATTTTTATTATTTTTTAAATAAATATATAATGTATTTTTATCCCCAGGGGTACAGGTCTGTGAATCGCCAGGTTTACAAATACATTATATGTTAATAAAAAATATATAAAATAAAATAAAAATGGGATTCTTGGAAGGAATCACTTTCATCAAGTTTTTCACTAGCAAATTTACATTGAGCAACTATATTCTGTTTTGCTGAATCCTGGAGGAAACAGTGAATAGGCAAAAAAAAAAAAAAAAAAAAAAAAAGGTTTGATTTTGCATGGTGCTTTCCTTCTTGATGGGGGGACAGACATTAGCTAACATTGATAAAGTACATACTCTGTTCCGGGTGCCATTCCCAGGCTTCATATAAAACCATTAATTTATTTTTTTCCATTTCTAAACTTTAAATTCAATTAATTAATATATAATGTATTATTGGTTTCAGAGGTAGAGAGGTCAGTGATTCATCAGTCTTATCTAATACCCAGTGCTCATTACACGCCATGCCATCCTTACTATCCATCACCCACTTACCCCATCTCCCCACCTCCCTCCCCTCCAGTAAACCTCAGTTTGTTTCCTATGATTTAGAGTCTCTTACAGTTTGTCTTCCTCTCTGGTTTTATCTTGTGTTATATTTTCCTATTTTCCCCTATGATCTATCCTCTCTTTTGTTTCTTAAATTTCACATATCAGTGAGATCATATGATAATTGTCTTTCTCTGATCGACTTATTTTGCTTAATATAATACCCTCTAGTTCCATCCATGTCATTATAAATGGCAAGATTTCATTTTTTTTTGATGACTGAATAATATTTGAGATATCTATGATCTATATATAGATATCTATCTCAAGAGGTGTATATATATACATAATATATATTATATATATACATAATATACATTATATATACATATATATATATATATATATATAAAATCACACATCTTTATCCATTCATCTGTCGATGGACATCTGGGTTCTTTCCATAGTTTTGGCAATGTGGACATTGCTGTCATAAATATTGGAGTGCAGGTGCCCTTTCGATTACTACATTTGTATCTTTGGGGTAAATACTCAGTAGTGCCATTGCTGGGTCATAGGGTAGCTCTATTTTCAACTTTTTGAAGAATATCCATACTGTTTTCCAGAGTGGCTGCACCAGCTTGCATTTTCACCAGCTGTGTGAGAGGATTCCTCTCTCTCTGCATTCTTGCCAACATCTGTCACTTCCTGACTTGTTAATTTTAGCCATTCTGACTGGTGTGAAGTGATATCTCATTTTGGCTTTGATTTATATTTCCTTGATGCTGAGTGATGTTGAACGTTTTTTCATGTGTCTGTTGGCCATTTGTATGTCTTCTTTGCAGAAATGTCTGTTCATGTCTTCTGCCACTTCTTGATTGCATTATTTGTTCTTTGAGTCTTGAGTTTGATAAGTTCTTTATAGATTTTGGATACTAACCCTTTATCTAATATGTTATTTGCAAATATTTTGCTCTGTTTTGTAAGTTGTTTTTTGGCTTTGTTGACTGTTTCCCTTGCTGTGCCTTCTTGATGAAGTCCCAGCAATTCATTTTTGCTTCACTTCCCTTGCCTTTGGAGATGTATCTAGCAAGAAGTTGCAGTGGCCAAGGTCACAGAGGTTTCTGCCTATGTTCTCCTCTAGAATTTTTATAGATTCCTATTTCATGTTTAGGTCTTTCATCCATTTTGAGTCTATTTTTGTATATGGTGTAAGGAAATGTTCCAGTTTCATTCTTCTATGTGTGGCTGTCCAATTTTCCTAACAGCATTTGCTAAAGATACTGCCTTTTTTTCCACAGAATATTCTTTCCTACTTTACTGAAGGTTAGTTAACCATGGAGTTGAGGGTCCACTTCTGGGTTCTCTATTTTGTTCCATTGATCTACTTGTCTGTTTTTGTATATTGATGATTACAGCTTTGTAATAGAACTTAAGTCTGGCATTGTGATGCCACAAGCTTTGCTTTTCTTTTTCAACATTCCTCTGGCTATCCATGGTCTTTTCTGGTTTCCATACAATTTTTAGGATTATTTGTTCCAGCTCTGTGAAAAAAGTCAATGTTATTTTGATTGGGATTGCACTGAATCTGTAGATTGCTCTAGGTAGCATAGATGTTTTAACAGTATTTGTTCTTCCAATCCATGAGCATGGAACTTTTTATTTTTTTTAAATCTTACTACAACCCACTGAGGAAGTTTTATTTTTATGAAGTAAAACTAGTAAACTGGGTAAGAGTCTTGTATGCCTAATAGCATGGTGGGCTGGGTCTCAAAACTGGGCAGCCTAGACTTGGAGTTTATTCTTTCAAGTACTATAATAAATTGCCTATCAAAATAAGTAAATGAATATATAACATAACTTTAGGAAGTGGTAAATTATATGAGGAAAAAGAAAACTATGTGAACTGGAAATGGTTGAGGGGGAAGATGCTATTTTAGATGGCAGAGAGCAGATATTGTCAGTACCCTGCAGGTAGCCCTCGGGTTTAACCACTTCAGTAGGTTCAGGCCAACCTTCACCTACTTGTAGCTGCATGTTTTTGTCTGTGGGCTTTCTCTGAAGCCAAAGGAAGAATGTTCTGGTTTGCAACATGGCAGAACTGAAGTGGAAGGGAATTAATGCCTACTAGAATAGCTGTAAACAAATCACTTTTAGAATGCACTCTATGACCATCCTCAGCCTTCTCAGCCCTCATGGAGGATAACTTCAAAGTGTGTTCTATACTGTCTTCTAGAATATTCTGTGGGATTGAGATTCACTGGCCCACAGTGGTGCTTGGCTTAATTATATGTTCTTTATTGGCTCTGTTCTTTGTCTATATCGCTTCCTCACTTCTGTTCTAGTGTTTTATTTTACCTCCCAAATGAACTGTTGACTTGAATCCTTGCCTTAGGGCCTTCCTTTCAGATGACCTAAAGTAAGATAGATTGGCTGGTCAGGAAATGCGTCTCTGAGGGAAATTTGGGAGTAGAGCATTCTAGGTAGAGGAAAATGTACTTGCCAAGGAACTGAGAAAGGCAAGAGCAAAACCACTGTGCCTGGCTAGAGTGGAGGGAGGATAGGGAGTAAGTGAGAACTGACCTTAAGGAGCAGGAAAGGATCAGGTAGCAAAGATCTGTTTTGGGCTATGAAGAAATGTTTGAAAAGTTAAAAAAAAAAAAGAATAGCACTGTACTATATGAGGCCAGGGGAAAAAAACAAAACCAAACTGGTAGAATATTAACTTTAAAAGCAGATTTTAGAGAATATGTAATCTAACCTTTTCTCTTTATAAATGAGGGACGTGAGGTCCAGTTCACCTTGATACAAACAGAAAAAGAGAAGTCTTCTGTTCAAATATGAATCCCAAATCTTTATTATTTTCAGTCTACATTTGAGAGCTATGTTCATCTTGGAAGCTTATCATGCAAGTAAGCATTACAAATCAAAGTGAAATGAATAAAAGAGACATAACAATATTAAGAGTAATGCATTAGAATGAACCAATGATACTGCTTTTTTTTTTTTTTTTTTTTTTTACCACTGATTCTTTAAGTTCGATGCTTCTAACTCCCAGCATGTAAGGTAGAGCGGCTCTTTCTATTCTTCCCAGTGAGGAGTGAATGGGCAGAGTTGCAGGTGCTATCAAGCTATTGAATTCCATGTGGGCACACTTAAGGCAGGTCTGGAAGCCAGGCCAAATTTCAGATGGGCATCTGGGTACAGGAATTTCTGCGCTGTGGGCTTCCCATCATAAACCCTGTCATTAATGTGGAGTCTAACACCTGCTAGTAAATTGGTACTTGATGTCACTAGGTAACTCAATCATCAGCTTAAAGCACTCTGTCCAAATAATAAGATTTGTGGATTGAATCTTTGTGCAACTCTCTGTTCCAGAGCTTAGCAAACACATGGTGAATTTATTTGGTGTATTTGCTGTTTACTGCATGAGATGAGATGAATTCTAGTAATGCCAAAGGGAGGGATTGAATCGTTTATTAAGTACAGTCTTGGACAGGTGTCTCAAATGCCAATTCTAGGATTTAATCTAAACTAATCTTCAGAGAAGTTAGATTTAATGGAAATGAGAACCCAGAGGAATTCAGAGTGAAGGTAGCTGGATGTTTAAATCTCGAACATTGCTATTTATGGCAATCTTTTAAATAAACTCTCTTACTTGGCTGTTATCCTTCTGTGTTCTGAGGTAGAAAGTGTTTGGAAACTGATACTGGCTCATTGGTAGTCAGGATTCATACAAAACAAGTTATCTACTCTTTATCCCTAACCCTGGAATATAATCAGTTATTTGCAAATGAAGCCCCACGTTCATACTGGAGATCAGTCCACAGAGTTTTTGGCCTCTGCAGAGTTAGTACATATAGGATGAACCTGAAATCTACCATACTAAGCCATATTTTCTTATGACAAAATATGACACCAGAAGACAGAGTTTGAAATTGATAAGGAAAAACTGTTTAAATGGCCACCACACATCATATCTAAATATTGACAGGTGCAAGAAAATGTTATCCATCACTGAACGCAATTTGTAAGATGTATTGACTTGGCAAGGCAAAATTTGAAAACTGAGTTGTAGTATTTCTCTCCTCTTTAAGGCACTATACGTTTTACAAAATAATAAAAATATTTCAAGTGTGACTTATTATTTTCTGTATATATCTATGTGATATATATAGATAGATAGATAGTCTTATATGCCTATATAGCTACATGCCTATATAGCTATAGCTAATTTAAAAAAATGATTACCTACAGCACAGAACTAAATTAAAAATTGTACGGACAGATGCTGGAAATAGAGAAAGGATTCATGAAACATTTTGTGAATGTATTAATCTAAGTTAATTTTACCAGAGATGGTATTTGGGAGTTCCTGCTGACAGCTATTATGACCCTGGAAATGTCTTGATAGCATATTTACTTTTTAATACTAAAGAGAAGGGGGCTGGCACAGAAACAATGTTTCACGCTATACAATCTGAAGACGACTTAAACTAATAATTGCCAAGTACAAATTTAAACAGAAGGAGTATAGCTGAAGTAAATAAGGAAAACAGCTCAAATAAGGAAAGAGATTGAGGTGAAACAACATGAAATAAAACAGTTAGTGAAGTTACCAGATGAAGTTTCCTAGGCTCTGCAGAAGTTAGCAAAGAGTTTTCCTTTCTCTTCTTTCTCGCCTCTTTATTTTTTTATGTCCTGCCTTCCACTCCTCCCCCCTTCCTTCCCTCCTCCCTCCCTTCATTTCCTTTCTTTCCTTCTTTCAGATATATCATCCTGACAAAATATTTTATCTTCTAGAACAGAGGTTCGTGAGCTTTTTTATAAGTAGCCATATAGTAAATATTTTCAGTTTTGCAAACCATACAATCTCTGTTGCAACTATTCAACGCTGTCATTGTATTCTGAAAGCAGCTAGACAATAGTAAATGAATAGGTATAGTTTTGTTCCAGTGCAACTTTATAAAAAAAACAGGCAGCAGGTGAGATTTGATCTGAGTACTGCAGTTTGCCAATCCTTGTTCTAGAAGCTGATCTTTTATTTTTTCTAAGATTTTTTAAAAGTAATTTCTACATGTAACATGGGATCCTGAGATGCTCTACTGACTAAGCCAGCCAGATGCCCCTAGAAGGTGTTTTTTGACATTTGCCCTAATACTACTCTGCTTCATGAAAAACAGAAGTATGAGTAATATTTGCTGGGGCATTATTCCAAGAATGAACCTAGTTATTTTGCTCAGTATGAGTCTTTAAATATGAGATAGAATTATTTATAAATATTTAGTATCTTCTAGCTAATGTTTTCAGTGTTTCACATATATGATCTCATCTCCTGAGGAAAATATTCTAAATTTGTTGTAATCATCCTCATTTTAAAGAAATGAAGCAAGGTAAAGAAACTTGGATGTAGCTTTGAAGTGTCAGTATTTGACTTAAAGCCTTTGTCTTCTCTACATATTTGTGCCTGGGTATGTGTATAAAATCTCTACACATTTTTGTGATTAAAAAAAAAAAAGAATTTACCTCAAAGATGTCATAACAATGAGAGTGTACATAAGCATGCCATAAAGTATATACTGTGAGAATTGCTACAACTTGATGTCAAACATTCTATTATATTTCACCTTAAGAAGGATTTATTAGTTTCTAAATCAGTTCCTCTTCCTTTAAAATATTCCCAGAATTTAAATAAGAAGATATTCAGTGCCACTGGTTCTCAGCTGAGGACAGTGTTGCTGCGCAGAGAATATTTTGAAAGGGGCCTTAGGGCTATAGCAGTGACAGCGAGGAGGTGATGACACTCGAGTGTGGTGGTTGAGGGTCGTGGATGCTACAAATCTTGAAATAACAGTAGCAGTCCCATGGAATGAAGATTTGTCATATCCATAATGCCAAAAATTTCCTACTCCTGTACCCTTATCTCACACACACACACACACACACACACACACACACACACGCCAGATCTTATTGATGGCCTCCCAGCTGCCACTTCTTGCTTCTTCCTTACTAACATAATTTATCAACATAGCACTTAGATACCGGTGAACTCTGGGAATGCGGACTCCTCCCCAGCTGCAGAGACTGAATCACCTTTTTTTAAGCCATTTTTTGATCCAATCACAGTAATCCTCATCCCCCTCAGCCAATGATTGGGTTTAGATCTGGGTATCTGACTCTGTCTTAGTCTGGTAGTTGTAAGAGAAAACTTACTTAACAGCTCCTTAGAAAGATTTCCCTCTGTAATAAAAAGAAGAAAGCCAAGTAGGAAGACATCTCTTCTCGATTTGGACATTATCACATAAGAGTTTCATTCTTGGAATTGTTGCGGTTATTTCTCAACTATGAGAGAAACGCCAAGAGAATATCAGAGAATATTGGTGACTGACATTATTGAGGGCCTCAAGTAATTTGAGGACTGCCTATTTTAGGGATTCTGCTCTATGAGAATAACTTGGCAATGTAGACTACTTTCAGTTACCCTTTCTCTTAGTGTCATCCAAAAGCATCCAAATTGCTGTATAGGTACTATAATTCCCCAGTTTCCCATAATCAAAAAGGAATATATCAGGAGCAGAGCCCAAGTACAGATTCGTCATGTTTGGCAGAAGTTCTGAATAAGACTTAGGGGAATCTCTAATAATCCATGCCCAAGTTCAAGTTCAAAGCAGAATAGGTATGTATTACTCTGGTTTGTGGAAAATTATTTATTCTTATATTAAGGTGATCCAAAAACTAAGAAAACATAAAGTACAGAGTATATTACTTGCTTTGGAAAATAAAGGTCTTATATTAGAAGACAGCTTTCTGACCTTTAGAAAACTGCATTCTTTCTAGGGCAAAAGTTAGTAAAAAGTTATTTCTGTAATTTTAATGAAAAGCAGCTCTGTAGGAGGATAGTATAAAACAATATTTTTTTCTTTCTAAAATGTGTTTTAACTCTTTTTATACCAAAATAATTTAAATTACTGAAATATGATTTTTATAGCTAATAATAATCTGGAAATAAAATAAGTAATTGGAAGACTTATAATCGGAGGTGCATGGAACCCTGTGAAGGCAGGCAGGTATAGAGTAGAGAAGGGGGATATCATCTCACAAAAGATATGGAAAAGAAAATTCGATTAGACTAGTAATCAATCTGGAGGTTATCATTACTTCAGCTTTATTTCCTAACCAAGTTTGAAATGTATCTAAATGGGAATAATCTTCTTTTGTCTTTTTTGAATGTCAGTCCTTTCAATGGTAGATAGCATCCGATATTTTCTTAGCGCTATTAGAGCTTTTTTGGACATGTGGGTGTGGGAGGGACAATAAGCATTTGCAACAGAATCTTCATCTCGGTGACTTTTCCAGTGCCATCTGGATTCCTGCATATTGTCTACATGTCTATTCGGAAGAAGAATTAGATAAAAAATAGATAAAAGGATGTAAACACGCAAAGGAAAGGAAGCGCTCTCTTGTGTAACTCCCCCAGCCGAGCTGCTTCCTGATTAAAATACTAATATATGGCAACTGGCCTGTGAAGTCTGTGCCGAGGCATGAGAGAGTTTGGCGTGATCAAACGAACGTATCATTTCTGCCTCCTTCTGTCAGCAGTAACTGAGCAATCCAGCTTGGTGACTGGAAGAGAAAATTTTCTTTGTCCTGCACATGCTGTATTTATCCTTCACGAATATCCACAAAACTCAGCAGGGATTTGGCTGAAAAAGTAGAATCACTCCTTGCAGAAAAACTGGTAATAAATCTGGGAGGCTTTGTACAAGATCTGAAAGCTGCCTTCAGAATTTGCCGGAGGATGCATGTATAGCCAGGAGTAAGGAGATTATGTAAACTACAGAGCGGAACTAGGGGAGCTTGGCCAGAAGAGGCCCAACCAGAATGCCCTCTGAGTGTTCTCATAGCAAGACAGACTTAGAGGTTCCGACTATGGTCTGAGTGTAGAAACCTTTCCTTCTACTACTGGGAGTGAAATATACCATTCTCTCTGTTTTCCTTGAGATATGTGGAGATTTAAAGGAAATTTTCTCTCTGTCTTGGACAGCATGCTTTAAAATTCAGTTTGATTTTGTACATTTACCTTAAATATTGCTCCATGATATTTTCATTGTCCTCCCAGTTATTTTTTTCCTCTCAATAATATGGAAAATAAACTTTAGAAATTGGTTCTGGAAATGAAATTTCAATTTACTAAGAATACCTTCATATACATCACATGGAATGCTTATCTAAAAATGTTGGAATCTGGCCAACCTGCTACCACCCCTTTCCTTGATCTGCAGAGAATTTGAATCCTGTGGTGGGGGGCCAGGAAGTCTGCTCTTTTAATAAATTGTCAAGTGACTCTAATATACAATAATGCTTGGACACCACTGTTGGTTAGAAACTTAGGAGGAGGATAGGTTGAGAAAGAAAACAAGGTAAGGACATGGGAAAATAAACCAGATGTTTGGTTTGTTAATCTATTGTTTTGGTATAGCTTAAATATCACTAAATACATACCATGTTGTCTTTAGGATGCCACTTTACTCATATATAGTGTATATATGATGATTTTTCTTAAGAAACATCAGTTTTGTAAATAGGAATGAAAAGTTTCTAAGTCTAATTGGACTGAGTCTAGAAAACAGAACATGAAATCTCATAGGGAACATCTTTCTGTATAACCTTACAAAGAGAATCATTGTTTTCTATTTACTTTCCTCTTTATGAAACACATCTTCTAATATTGCATTCTTGTAAAGCATAGATCAAAAAACTGAACCATGCCCTCAGGGAGAGAAGGAAGGTAGGCCAAGATGTTCTCAAATAAAATATATTAATATAATAATTATAAAGGTACTTTGATGAGGAGAATACATCAGGGAGTATTTGGTTGGTAGACTTCAATAACTGTTATTATCTGATGGCATATTTACTAGTAACTATAATGTTTACTCTCAAGCACACATTTCTCTCCACAGATTTTTCAAGAACTATATCAACTTCATCAAACTTTTTTTTTTTTTTTAAGATTTTATTTATTTATTTGACAGACAGAGATCACAAGTAGGCGGAGAGGCAGGCAGAGAGAGGAGGAAGCAGGCTCCCCGCGGAGCAGAGAGCCCGATGCGGGGCTCCATCCCAGGACCCTGGGATCATGACCTGAGCCGAAGGCAGAGGTTTTAACCCACTGAGCCACCCAGGCACCCCACAAATTTTCTGCTGTAACACACACAGAAGTGAATGAATACAATGTACAAGATTGAGATTTTGGCGAATTAGAAAACACTTCCTGTACTTTAGTTTTAAGATAAAAAAATGACTCCTAGATTCCCACTATGAATGTGGACCTAAGGCTACCAGAAATGAGGCTTCTGCTGAAATTCTAATATTAATTGACTGAAACAAGTAAGATTTTTCTTTTAGAGATTCTCAAGTGTAGCAGTGTTTCAGTTTGAAAATGATAGGGGAAATATATTATTAGATTAATTAGACAATTAGAAGAATTCTCAGCTGTACATTTGACAATACATTTAGTGTGTCTGTGTTAATGAGGTAGACCATAAACTTCTTAAAAATTATATTTACAGAAACATATATTTATTTGGTATTTATTTTGAAAGCTGATTTTAAAAAAGGCCTTATATTCTAAGAAACTAAGCTCTTGTAGATAATAATCAAGGTCCTGTTTTTATAGTCTTGATTTTATATTTTTTATTCATAATCACATACAAAAATGTGTTGTATATTATACTTTCATATGCATATCTTGAGTTTATTTGTAAGATATTTATTACTAGTTTTCATAATTGAAACACTAATGAGGTGGTAGTATTGTAGCCTTGTGTCTCCATCAGGCAAAATACAAATCAAAAATCTTGTTACTCTCAAAGGGAGTTGTTACTTCTTTCTCTTTTTTTTTCTTCTTTTTTTCTTTATTAAGGCATATGAGATTAGTTTTTATGAGGGTAGATATTATTTGTAGGCATTTAAATATTCTTTCAAATATCTTCCGAATAAGGCAGTGAGTATTTTCTCCTGTTCTCAAAAAGTGCAGCTGTGAGTTTTTCTAATTGCTCAATTAATCTAATGATACACTTTCCCTATCATTATCAAACTAATATGTTTCAGCACCAGAGCTGTATTCTTTACTGGAGCTATCTTGTTTGTTTTTGATAATATTGACTTGCAAAATTATCTACATGCTTATTATAATTTAGTAATATAAGCTCCATATTTCCCATTATGAATGGAAAAAAAAAATTTCTACTAAGCTAATAAATTATCTCAACCATTCATACAAAGTATAAATATTTTTAATGTAAAATCAATTGCATCAGAAAATTGCTGTGTGTTGTTATAGTTGATCTTCCATAGTTTTTTTTTCTTTTTGTAAGATTTCAGAGGAAACTTAGTATATCAGTTTCCCTGTCAGATTCACAAAACTTCTCCAGAAATGAAATTTTTGGTAACTGTCTTTCAGTATTATTATATATTACTCCTATTTCAAATGCTAGTTTTGGTAGAAGGATTGGTCCTTTGTTCTTGCTTATAGGCTGTTTGTCCAAGTGATCATTACAGTCAGTGTTCTCTTTATGGAGATCCGTTCTCATTGTAATCACCTTAATTAAGCTCCTACCACAGATTAGGAACACAATTGAGCCTTTTGTATACATTGTCTCCTTGAATATTTCTTTTTTTTTTTTTTTTTAAGATTTTATTTATTTATTTATTTATTTGTCAGAGAGAGAGAGAGTGCGGGAGAACACAAGCAGGCAGAGCGGCAGGCAGAGGCAGATAGAGAAGCAGGCTCCCCACTGAGCAAGGAGCCCGATGCAGGACTCGATCCCAGACCCTGGGACCATGACCTAAGCCGAAGGCAGCCGCTTAACCAACTGAGCCACCCTGGCATCCCACCTTGAATATTTCTGTTGACTCTTTAGAGTAAGCACTGTTGTTTCCCTCCTATGGGGAGAAAACTAAGATGTAGGATAAGGGATTTGAAAGGATATAGAGTTGGTCCAAATAGTGGAACCAAAGTGCCAACCTAACCTTGTTCCAGAGCCAGTGTAGTTCATCTTTATGTTTTATTGCCAGGGTTCATATTGGATTTATTATCCACAATGTTGAAATTCTGACTGTTTCAACTTGTGCACTAATATGAACCACAGTTCTTTCAGTCCTGGGGAACTCCAAGCCTTATTAAAGTGCCATTTTGATCACCTTGTTGAGTTCCCTTTGAAATTTGCTCAGAGATGCTCTCTTGGTTCCCATCACATCATTACAATTTGGTAAGTTTGATCTTTGTTCCAGTTCCAAAATGGATCTGTGAGCAGTTCTTCTCCAAAGTTCCTATGTCCTTTTCTCTCTCCCCTGCTTCATAAAATAAAAAACATTCTATATATCATGCTTGACTTCTACAGTTAGGGGTTTGGATATAGAGAAAATAATGCTAAGACTTGACATGCTATTTTAGAGGCACATTTGACATTGATCAATATTAAATATTCAGAATAACTAATTTCTCCATTATTTAAAAAATAAAATAAAAATTTCAAGGAGAAAAATAAAACATTTAACCTTTCTTACTATAATTAGTAATTAACATGTCTTGAGTTATTGCTATTATTTTTGCTTTGATATAAGATTACAAATAATATTTATAGTTTGCTGAAAACATTCTTTCTTTCTGCCATATTACAATTTATCCATTCGTGTACCTTTTGTATTATTTCTAATTATTTCTATTTTGATCTCTATAATATATCTAGGAGAGTAAATGATTTCTAAGATTGATTCATTAATTATATATATACATATTTTATTAATTATTATAAATATATATGTGCTTTGAAGCAAAAAAACCCTATAACTTGAACACCTACTTTATGTCAGTGTTTGTGTAAAGTATCTGGAGAGCAAAATGAGTATGCAGTTGAAAAATATATCAGTTGTTCTAGAAATCATAATCAGACTGCAGTGAATTTTATGGTTGTTTTTAATGTTGTACTTGATAGGCATAATGTAATATGCCTTCAGTCTCTGATCTCAATTGTCAACAAAGTGATTATTTTCTATTATGGAATTGTTTGAAAAGAGAAATCAAAGCTAACTCAGCCATGAAAAATTAAAAATAAATGCTTATGTATGACATATAGAAGCTTATAAAAGTATCTCACTCCTTCAACTGCTTTCAATGACATGATAGTTAAAAGCCCATCAACCTGAACTTGAAGTTATGTCTTGACCACTGTCAATATTTTGAGGAGGATATTATTCACATGCCATTCAAGACCTAAACTTGTTTTTATCATCACTACCAACAAAGTCATAAATAACAAATGTCATGTGTCAAATTCTTCTTTATATCAGAAGAATACCAATTGACAAAAAGGAACCAAAATACAATCTATTTTAGTTGATTTAAGCATCTTAGACTTGTTCTAACTTAGTCAGTTGGATCTCTTAGAGAAATAAAATTTTCCTTATGTCTCAGATGCCCCAATTGAAAAATGAAGGCTTTTGGGCAAATGATATTTCAAGTTTCTCAGGCTTTAAAATCTTATAGTTTCCTACCTGAAGCTTTAGCTGCTATGTTTGAAAACTACTGTAAAAGCTACCTTTGTCCTCCACAATGAGGATTTTCCACCCCTCTCAACACAGATAGTAGACATGGCCCATATAAAGCTTTTTTTCTTTACAATATATTTTGATGTAAGAAATGTTGTCTCAAAAAAATACCTTCTCTGCATTCTGCATATTTGTTTTGTAGCTCATGCTCTTACTCTTATTCAGCAAAGTAAACAAACATTCCAGTGGGGTTAAGGATTAATGGCAAGGAATTGCATGACTGTACAGCATGTAACCTTGAGGGAAGAGATCAAGGGAAATGTCAGTCAAACACCTGCCCTTAGTGCAGTTGCTAATTAATTCGTGAACATTGACTCGGGTTGCAGATTTGCTAATGTACAAGGGAATCAAGTCCCATCCTATAAATACTGCCTTGGTTTAATGAGGCTTTAATAGGATTAAATGGTTTTAACTTTATGACTTCATGTTTTTGATTATGGTTGTGTAGTGCTTTTTGATATGGATAGATATGGATTTCACTGAGTTTGAACAGTAGACTCTACGTGAAGGGTAGGGGGAATAAAAAGGAGAGAATATGTCATTAATTCAGTAACTTAATTTTCTAAAATATAAAATAATATTAAAGGTTAAATTGGTCTCAGGCTACCTAGAAGTAAACATGACACATTACTCAGAGTCTCCATCTAAAGTAATTACCATCTACTACTAGACTGTTTTCTATTAATCTGAATCAGAACAATTTTGCCGTATCATAGTGTCAGATGTATGTAGAGCTTGATTCTAAATCATTCTGAAAAATACATTTCACTGCCTTTCATATTTGAAGATGGTATACTGATGGTAACTATTGCTTTATTGTAGATCTTTTGGTACAAAATTAGAATACGGCTGTGGATTTTTTATTGGTCTCTACAGGTTTCTATTATTAAAATTTCACTTTGTCCTCTCAGAAAAACTGAGGGGCACCTGGGCGGTTTAGTTGGTTAAGTGGCTGCCTTCAGCTCAGGTCATGCTCCCAGGTCCCTGGCATGGAGCCCCACCTCCTCAGGCTTCCCCGCTCAGCTGGAAGTCTGCTTTTCTCTCTGCCCTTCCCCCCATTCATGTGCACTCTCATTCTCTCTCCCAAATAAATAAGTAAAATCTTTTTTTCAATAAGTTAATATCTACTGGGACATGTGGTAATTGAGTAAATTAAGTCACTTCCTGTTTACAAAACATTACCATTTCCTACTTATCTTAGGGTAAAGGCCATAATTCTTATTTATGACCTATGTTTTTGATCTAGCCCATCTTTCCAGACCACTCTGTACTAGGCACTGTTGTTACTGTAATATAGAAAATACATAATATCCTTGTTTTTGAAGGTACAGTTTGTAGTATAATGGGGGAAAATAAAAAAATAAACAAGGAAGCTAAGGTAATTTCAAATAATTATGAATATCATGAAGGAAATAACAGCTGGTTAATAAAGAGTGACTAAGAAAAAAAAAAAAAAAAAGAGTGACTAAGGCAGGTTTGATCAGCTTAGATCTGGTAGCCAGAAAACCTTCCTCAAGTAGATACTATTTGAAATGGGAACTGATAACAAAAAGCAGCCAGCCTTACAAAATTCTGGGAGCAGAGTATCCCAGACAGGGAGAACAGCTAATGCATTTAAGTTCCACAGAAGAAACAGGCTTGACAGTTCTAAAGGATTGATTGGAGCACAGTCACATAGGACGAAAGAGGCATGTCATAAGATAATCTTGGGCAGATCCCATCATACATTGCTAAGATACTGATGGAATTGTCCCATGCAATCCAGTTTCCTGCCCTGTTTTTAATCCCTTAAGTGAATAATGTCCACTTCAGGTCTACAAGCATTATGCTTCTTTCTTTTCACTATGACTATTATATACCCAGCTTCTAGCAGAATGTCCAGTCCATAGTGAATACTTAATAACTATTTGTGAAGTCAAAGAAAGAAATATCATCTTCACAAATTTTTATCTGTATTGCTCAATGAGAAGAGCTATCATGCTTTCCAACTTCTTACTCCCTGAGAAGGATACTTTAAATTAGTTCCCAAATATCATGCCCAATCTCTTTTTATCTCTTGCCTCCTTTTCACGGAAGAGCTTGAAAAAGCAAGATGCTTCCTTTGCTAACCTTTCTGGTAGCTGAGTGTGGTCAGGAAAGCCAGTTCTGATCAATAAAACCAGAAGCCCATGAAAAGATATTTTCCTTCTCACTGAAAGGGGACATGTAGCCACCTGTGATTCCTGTTTTGCGCATGCCTGTGAGTATGTTATGCTTGAAGTTGGGGTAGCCCTCTTGTTACCCTGAAAGAAAAGCCTTGAAGAATTGCAGAGCTATTAACTCAGCACCCTGATGTTGTGAAGCTACTGAACCAAACCATGATATTGCATAACCCCAGGCTTCAAGTTAAGTAAACAATAAATGTTTAAAACATTGATAATTGAGGTTTTATTTCCCTGCTCATTGTTCTGTATATATTTTTCCAGGGCATCTCTTATTCTCACAGAGTAGCTAGGTCTGATGTCAGACAAGAACAATAAAAGAAATTCCTCTTATAAAAATTGTTGTTTGGGAGGTACCTGGGTAACTCAGTCTGTTGAGCTTCTGACTCTTGATTTCAGCTCATGTCATGATCTCAGGGTTGTCAGATCCAGCATCAGACTGGGCTCCACACTCAGTATGGAGTCTGCTTGAGATTCTCTCTCCCTTGCCCTCTGCCACTCCCCTTGCTTGTGCATTCTCTCTAAAATAAATAAATAAAATTGTTTAAAAAATTATTGTTATTTTGGTTAGTATGAAACTCCAAATATACTGATCACAAGCTTGTTACATAGTATCTTTCCTAATATTGGCTTTTAATGCTTTAAATTATATCTTTCTACCTGGTTTTCTTTCCCTCTCTTTCTCCTTATAGCTTTTGTATGCCTAACAGAGAAGTATGACTTCTCTTGTGGACCTTTTCTTTCTGTGCATTTGATATATAATTAGGTTACTAATTTATTTGTATGTCCAGTGCAAGTCTTTTAGATAAGGAAAGTTCTCTTTCTTGCTTGTTTTTCCCAAATTAGGAGAAAACATATGCCTTTTTTGTACTTTTCTTTCTTATTTTTATAATTCATCATCTTTAACTGAATTTGACAATTTATATTTGAATACATAGCTGTAATTCCTTAGGATGCCAGTGTAGTATGGATAAATAAAAATCTGAGTTCAAGTTTCCTTTTTTTCTTTCTAAGATTTTATTTATTTGAGAGAGAGAGCACAAGCTGTGAGGGGGAGGGGCAGAAGAAGAAAAAGAAACAATCTCTTCACTGAGCAGGGAACCTGAGATGGGCCTTGATTCCAGGACCCTGAGATCATGACCTGAACTAAAGGCAAACACTTAAGTGACTGAGCCATCCAGGCACCCCTGTTTAGAATTTTTCTTAAAACTTTACAGTGCCTACCAGAATCACTGACTCTATAGTATCAAACATAACTCACAGGATTGATATTTTTCCAGGTAAGGACTTAATTTTATAACACCTTCTCTAATCTTCCACCAATTTAAAGCCATATCCCAATGTCATCAATCTCAGGTTGTAGTAGTTATGCTTAATAATAATAGTGAGAGAATAAACTTTATGATGTTTGCCTTTTGGGTCGTACCCTTCAAATTTTATTCTCTTGTAGGAGATTGTTAGTTATTTCTGTAATTCGTGTGTGTTTGTTTACTTAAGGGTGTGCCACATTGTGGCACTTGCTCTTAATTGTTTACATTTGTTGCTTTCAGAAAAGCATGAGTTCCTTGAATGTAGCAATCTCATTCCATTCTTCATAGTGTTTCCAGTCCCTAGAATACAGTCTGGTATTGAGCAGGAAAATAATAAATATTTGGTAAATTGTCAAATGACTGAAGGGATGGATGAATGAAAGAAAGAAAGAAAGCATTAGTATTACTTCCCACATATTATACATATAGTGACTTTATATTTCTGTGTAGCTAGGAGTTCATTTGTCAAGTTTGTGAAAATCCTATTATACTATGGCCTCTGGCATAGATTATGATACTTTTTAATGTGATTGAACAATTTTGTAACTCAGTCTCCACATAAATAACAAACATTCTTTAGTGTTAATATCAAAATTGAATTAATGTGATAAAATATTTTTATGCAAACTGGAATATAATTAGGTAGCTCTAACCTCCTGTGGCCACAACTGCCACTGATGGATGTTAAATGAACTCCAGGGTTTTTGTTTGTTTTTCCTTTTGTTAAGTTTTTTAGAAGAATTTGTATTGTACCAGATTTTCTTTGGCAAATTCATGGAATAAGGATTTTGAGTAAGCTTTAGGAATCATAATTACAATATAAGTTATTTATTTTTCCATCTATTTCTCCCTTCTCAGTTATACTATTGAAAATACACAGTATTTTTCAAAATTAAAAACTAGAGAGGTTATCTCTTATCAAAGCACTTCATCCTAGGTGTTTAAAAAGAAAATCATGAGGAGAAGAGTTACTAGGACAGAGGCAGCAAATAGAAGTGATCAAGGGGAGCTCTGAAGAACTGTGTGGCTACCTATTCTGGGGGTAATCCCCTCCCCTTCTTTTAAATTCAATGAAAGGGATACAGATCACAGCCTGTCCTTTGGCCCCTCTAAATACACATTATCATATAGATAGAGTAGCCCATGTTCATAGGGGAACATGAATTCACAGACCATAATAACCAGGTACCTAAGAAACACAAAGGATGAAAATAAATGAAATGAAATAAATAAATATAAACAAATAAAGTGAACAGAATCAAAGGCATATTTACTGAAACAGATGACTAAGAATTTATTGTAACATGCTGAATATAAGGCTAGATAATAGCTATATGAAACGAGAGCAATAAATCATAAAAGGAAGTGCTAGGAAATATGAAAAATGTAATAATTATAGTAAAGAACAAATTCAATGAGCTATGTAGCTAGAACAATAAAGCTGAAAAATGAGTTAGTGTGTTGAAAGATCAGGCTGAAGAACTTTTCCAGAAGGCTACAGTTAAGGACAAAGAGCTTAGTTTTAAATCAGCAGAGATATTGTCTATATGAATAAGCTAAACTCCTCAATTGGAGCACATGGTCACTCAAAGTAGATGAAAATAACTACACAAAAACAAGATCTTAAAACATTGTCTACAAAAACATTTAATACAAAAATACACAGAAAAGTAGAAAAGATACACTAGGTAAGTATATGCCCATGGAAAACAGTAGGAACAAGATAACATGACAAAATATCATTTTAAAAGTAACTAAAAAGTTCAAAGAAGGGTATGGTGTTCCAGTAAAAGACTAAAAGAATAAAATGCCATAATCTATATAAACTTGTATGCACCTAACAATATCACCTCAAAATATATAAAGCTTCAAATATCAGAAGAGAAGTACCAATAAATCTACTATTCTAGTTCAGGATTTTAGTACATTACTCACAGATAGTAATATATTAAGCAGACAAAAATAAATAGAAATATTGGAGACATATAAGACATATAAGATTCAAATATTTATTTTATAGATATATATTTTACAAGAGTAGATAAACAGACAAATTTTAAGGTTAGAATTATAATATGTGTATTTGTGCATGTGCGTGTGTGTATATGAGAGAGAGTGAGTGAAATGGACAAGTAGACAGAAATCTATAACCAAAATGTAAAGAATGTTCTTTTGAACATTTAAAGTGTGTTCTTTTTGAACATAGATGCAACATTTACTAAGTAGAGCATGTATTTGGCCATAAAAATAGCATAAGAAACAGAATTTATGCAATCCTAGAGGCACTGAGTCTCCATTATTCTAAGACTACATGGTATATTCTTTTTCACGTAACAAAATTATCTTGATATGAAACAATATTGGAGGAATTAAATTGCCTGGAACAAAAAAGACAGCATAGAAAGCATTTACCATCCTAATGCTTTACACATAAACATACAGTTGCTTTCTGTAATTCTTCAGTCTTGTGTGATAACCATATTTTATGGAAGTTTTCTATAGATACATTGCTTTAATAATAGTTACAATGTATGAAGCATTACTTATGTGGCATGTAGAATGTTAAGTTACATTTTCAGTATCCTAATAAAAACTTCATGAAATAGGTAGAAGTATTCTAATTTAATTAATGAAGAAATTGGGGTATAAATACATTGACTTTTCAGCAACTGATCAGGACTAGAATGTGAACCAGGAAAGCTTGATTCCAGATGCTGAGACTTGCCCAGAGAACAGGAATATTACTTGAGAATAGGACTAGCTAGGTACAAGAAGCATTAAGTAAATGCATGTTGAATTGAATTAAATTCCCTTCACTGTAATGAAATTCTGACCACAAAAACACAGGTCAATTATCAATACCACTTTGGGTACATAGTTGATAGAAAATAATTTAAAATAGAGTAAAATAAATATCACTGCCAGCCTGCATGGAACTGTGTGCAGAATCATTGTCTTAGCAATGAGCCACATGTATCCGTGGAATGTACTGTTTCATGAGTGCATGTGGTAATTACAGCCATAAGATCTGACTAAATCAATTCCTTAATGTAGTAATGGCATTGCAAGAGTAGTAATGGTAACATTAATAACAATAACCATAATCCTATGAAAGTTTGGAAACATAAAGTCTCCTAGAGACTATGCAGCTATTTGCTAAATGCATTTTTTAAAGGGGAAATAATTTATTTTTATTGGCTTTGACCCAACAAAATATTAATATCTTTACATCATTTTTATCTTGCTAATAAAGGAGTTCAGAATTTTTAACATATTCTTGCTAAGCAGTGCTCCAAATCTTGCCCTCTAGTTGGTATTACAGTATCAGTAATTGGTGTCTCACGTTAACATTTATTTAAAGCTGCTGATTTAACATTTAAAAATCCTGGGGTTAATGGATCTGTATTCACAGATCCATTAACCTCAATAAAAACAAATGGAACCTCTTGTGAACTAAAATCAGTTCATATCATGGATATGCTTTCTCTAATACTCACAACATTTAGATGGTCCTGATAAAATGTCAGGTCATAAAAAGGTCTACTAACATAATAATATTCAAGGTGATTTTCAGTCTTTCCCATTGTTATTGTCCTATGCAAGAGAAGCATAGCTTCTCTATATGGTACAAAAACGGTCTCCCACACATAAACTTGCTGCAGCTTGTGGATTCTTACAACACTCTAGAATTGCCTTCTCTAAAACTTCTGTGACTTACTAAAGCCCAAGATGCTATCTCACTACAAAGCATAGACCTCTAAATCTTAGGTACTTCAAAATATGATCTAGATTCTCTTTTTTAAGAAAATGGAGTAATCAGACAGAAACTTGTAGGATCTAAGCACTACTGCATTCTAAACGAATACTGAGAACTGGAGGAAAGGCTCTAGAACAATTTTTACTACTTTTTAGCAATGTAAGTATGGGCAAGTCACTTACAAACTTTGAGCTCAAGGTGTTTTATAATAATATTCAAGTATAATATAATAATATTCAAGTATAGTAATATTTTTATGTATTTTTGGTTTTTAGTGTTTTGAGGTTTAAAGGCAACTTTTTTCTCCTAAATTAATCAGGTGACATACATTCACACACTGTAGCTGTACAGTTCAAATGAAGACTTAGAACATTTACAACATCCTAAAAGTTCCCTAATATTTCTTCCTTGTGTGAATATACCATACTAGAAGGGAAACCATTTTTCTGACTTGAATGAAATCTTTTAGTAAATAGTCCTTTGCATCTGGCTTCCTTCAGTCATTGCTATGTCTGTGAGATTTATTTATGGTCCTGAGTGTAATGGCAGTTCATTCTTCTTTACTGTTGTTGTATAGTATTTTGTTATACAGACTTACCACAATTTATCTCTTCTACTATTTTGAAGATTTGGGCTATATCCAGTTTGGGGCATTATGAAGGGTACCCTTTTTCAAATAAACCTTCCTATGATTGTGGTAGTATCCTTTGAAAGAGAAAACACAAAGTTCTACTAAATAATCATCATACCTTCAGAGGGTATTTTATTTATCCATGGCTGCATAATAATCAACTCAAAACATTCTAGCTTAAAACAATAAAATTTTTATTATTTATGACACCTTTCTGGGTCAGAACTTGGTCCAGACTAGGATAGCAGGCTTTTTATGTTGTTGTTGTTGTTTGTTTGTTTGTTTTGTGGCACAGGTTGTTGACTAATTCACTTGGTTTTAGCTTACAACTAACCTGGGCTGAAAGATCCAAAGAGGTTTCATATTTTTGTTTGACACCTCATTTCTAACCCAAGGTTTTTCTTTTTCTTTTTTTTTTTTTAAGGTTTTATTTCTTTATTTGTCAGAGAGAGGGGCGCCTGGGTGGCTCAGTGGGTTGGGCCGCTGCCTTCGGCTCAGGTCATGATCTCAGGGTCCTGGGATCGAGTCCCGCATCGGGCTCTCTGCTCGGCAGGAAGCCTGCTTTCTCCTCTCTCTCTCTCTGCCTACTTGTGATCTCTCTCTGTCAAATAAATAAAATATTTGTCAGAGAGAAAGAGAAAGTGAGAGAGCACAAACAGAGAGAGCAGCAGGCAGAGGGAGAAGCAGCCTCCCTGCTGAGCAAGGAGCTGGATGTGGGACTTGATCTCAGAACTCTGGGATCATGTCCTGAGCAAAACGCAAAAACTTAACTAACTGAGCCACCTGAGCATCCCCAAAGTAGCTTTTTCAAATGGCTAGCTTGGAATTTCTCCTAGAATTGTGTACTCAGGGTTATTGATTCTATGGAATGAGCATGGAAGCTGCTAGATCCCTTAATGTCTAAGCTTGAAACTGCAAAAGGGTCCTTCCACTGCATTTTATTGGTTATAAGATCAGTCTGTTTCAAGGGATGGAATATCCACCTTAAAAAAAAAAGATTTATTTATTTTATAAATAAATACATATATAAATAATATATATATTTATATATAAAATATATATTAAATACAAATATACAAATATATATTACATTATATATAATATAAAAATATATATTTTTATATATATATTTATATATAAAATAAATAAATATATCTTTGATAAATCAAAGATTTATTTGAGAAACAAAGAGAACATGTGTGCAAGTACAAGGAAGGGCAAAGGCAGAGAATCTTTCAAGCAGACTCTATACTAAGGACAGAACCAGACCTGGGCCTCAATCCCACAGCCCTGAGATCATGACCTGAGCTGAAACCAAGAGTCAGACACTTAACTGACTGAAAAACCCAGGTACCTTCAGTATCCTTTTGGGATCACACATACCATATGCTAAATTTTATATCCCTGATGTAAATTCACTCACACAAAGGCATCATTATCCTCATTTTGGATATGGGAAACTAAAATTCACAGGGAAAAGACACTTGCCCAGTGTCTCAACTTTTAAGTGAACAAAACCTGGATATAAACCTGATTGTCCTTGACTCTGGACCTATGTTCCTCATTACTATCTTATTTTTGCCTACGGAAAAACATTAATTCACATTTTGTATTTCTGGGATTTAAAAAAACAAACAAACAAAAAAACCCCAAAACTCCGAAGTTACCTTACAGGCTGTATTACACATTTTTGAAAGCATGGCATAATTAATATTTATGTTGCAGTCACAATACTCACTTTACACAGTGGGTTCAAGACATAGATACCCTATATCTATAGTCTGGGAAACAATTATTAATTCATTTAGGCTGTTGAATAATAAATTTTGTTGTGGTACATTTGTTTAGATTGATACAAGGTTGTAGAAGGTCATCTTTATCCTAAATGAGAACATGTCACTTATGTTTTTAAAACCATCTATAGGCTTATTTATAAATATTCCTAAGCTAATCATGGTGCAGAAATCTTATAGTACTCTTCAAAACATGCCAAGCTCATTTCTGCTAACTGGAGCTCTCTTTTCCCACACTCTGGCATCACTAACTGATCCCACCTTATAATATATGCTACAATGTCAGTTTCTCAGAGAAGACTTTCCTGACTGCTCCATCAAAAAATAGAGTGCTTGTCAGGCTTTTTCCCCCCTGCCATATGTATATAATCTTGATTCCTTATTTGAAATTACAGGTTTTGCTTGATATTTCTTAACTGTTTTCTTCACTATAGCATAAACTTCATGATGGAAAGTGATGTTTTTTTTTTTTTTTCCCACAATTGTATATCTAGCAATAGATCAATACCTAACACTCAGTAAGTGTTCATTAAATTGTAGCTGAGTACATGGATGGATAGCTTGTCATATCTTCTGAGTGAAACCCCACCATGTGACTGACTACTCAAACCCCTGCTTTTGTTGAGATACGTGTACCGCATTATATCCCCGTAATACTTTAAGTGTATCTTTATTACTGTCCTGGACTTATTGTGCTATCAGTGTTACTTCACTCACTTGTCTCTTTGAAGATTGAGATCAGTGTTACTGTCTTACTTATGTGCTTATTCCTAGTATCTTACACATTGCATGATGTATTATCGGTACTCCAGATATGTTTACTGAATGAACATAGAATAACCACTCCTTCCATTAAAAAAATAATTCTAGGAGCACCTGGATGGCTCAGTGGGTTAAGCCGCTTCCTTCGGTTCAGGTCATGATCTCAGGGTCCTGGGATCGAGTCCCACATTGGGCTCTCTGCTCAGCAGGGAGCCTGCTTCCCCCCCCCTCTCTCTCTCTGCCTGCCTCTCTGTCTACTTGTGATCTCTCTCTGTCAAATAAATAAATTTTAAAAATCTTTAAAAAAATAGTTCTAGCATTTAGTTTAATCTACTGTTAACAAAACACAATAGTTTAACATCAAATTGGCATTTTAATTTAAATACATTATAATTACCTAGAAGATTGTATGTTGGGAAGATTGGCTGAAAATGACATTGTATTTGAATCCATGTAATTTAGTGAGCAAGATATGTTACCCTAATTAAATTTCTAAAGAGTTTCTTCCATTTTAATGCCTAGTTTATAATTCAGAGAAAATATAGCCTTCAAATTGGAAAGTCATTTGCAAGGCACAATCACCATGTTGGAACTTAAAATAGTCTTCTGCTCAGCTAAAATTTCTTCGGTGACCTTAGAAGGTCAGCTCAACATTTTCAGTTTAAATGGCCTAGTCTATAAAATGGAAATGATGTGTGTAATGGGTCAATGGCTGAATAATGGTTGTTTTTTAGAATAAAATATCCTAAGTAAGATTATAGTATCTATACACCGAAGGGACTTTTTCTGTCCTTTTCATTATGACTTTGCATGTGATGTGTGGATAAAAGGAATCAGAGGTTCATAGCCCCCCTCCAACCTCCAGGCAAAATAAATCAGCTTTCAAGAAAAAAGACACAAATATTTAAATGTTGAAATCTCTATCTACCTTTACTTTGACCCAATTTTGTCTCCTTCAGTGCTGAGTATAAAACCCCATTCTACCCTTTTAGCAGATTTTGTGTTTATTTTTTTTCTTTCTAGTTTTTCCCCTACAAAGGAATACACAAACCAATTTGCCAGTGTTAGAATCCTGTGAACTCAAATTTTCTGCCTCCCAGGAAATCTACTGACCAATTTATTAGTGTCTTTTCTGTATTTCATTTATATTTTTTAACCTGGAAAATAGGAATTTCATATGGATAAAAGAATTCCCAAGAATAACCTGAGAATTAGCACAGAATTAATATACATCAACAAAAGATAAAAAATAAAATGAATTTAAAAAATTTAATACTTAACACTAAATCATACTGTTAAAGATTTATGATGATATTTAATGACTGAAATTGTATGTGATAGTAAATTTCCAGAAAAGGCTTCCAGTACCATTAAGGCACTTGCTCATGGTAAACAGTAAATTGGTTTCCAGAAGCTTGAAATGTCTGATTATAATTAGGCTTTGAGACATGTTCCAGAAAATCAGATGAGCATCAGAAGCTCTTAAAAAGCTTTAATTACTGTGAAAATAGTTGAAGACTTTAAACATCGAAGTCTATTGTCTTATAAGTAGTATTGGTCTATTATCATAACATACACTTTAGTAAATAAGGCATAGCCAAGTTTAGAAAGTAGTGAAAAAATATTTAAAATATTTCTCTATTTAGCAAAACAGACATTGTCAGTTTTCTGGTGCTGTGAGTTTGTTTCAACTCTACTAAGCATCAACTAGATTGCATTCTCATGTTGGAGAGTAGAATGCATCACTGTGTGAATTGAAATGCATTACTCTGTGAATTGGAATGAATTAGGCACACTCTATTGCACTTCTCTCCTGTCATATTTCTGCTGTTCTAAAAATGATTTCTGTAGGAGTTTACTATCAGATCCAGGACAACACTTTATAAACAAAATTTAATGGAAGCTTTCATCTGTTAAATTTCATTACAACTCATATTAGCTCTTTTTTACACTATAAGCATGCTTATTCTGTAAGTTACAGTTGTATCATCCACATGTGTCTATGCAATGCAATGGTTTAAGTACATCAGGAAGGAAGGAAGAGAAAGTTTTCCACATTAAGTACTTATCATTTTCAATTCTTTTATTTATTTGTTTAAAATATTTTATTTATTTATTTGACAGAGATTACAAGTTGGCAGAGAGGCAGGCAGAGAGAGAGGAGGAAGCAGGCTCCCTGCGGAGCAGAGAGCCCGATGTGGGGCTCCATCCCAGGACCCTGGGATCATGACCTGAAATGAAGGCAGAGGCTTTAACCCGCTGAGCCACCCAGGTGCCCCTCATTTTCAATTTTAAAATTAAATTCAAATCGAAGTATTTTTTTCTTTATAAACATGATACTTAATTTGGAGGAAAAAGTTTAGTTTGATCAAGATAATAATAATCCCAAACCCCTAAAAGTCCAATATTGAAGCTTTATATTTTTAATTAAAGTTTAGATAATTGGATTTGGAGAGTAAGGAATATTTGGTGAGGTGATGGAAACACTTTCTCTTATCTAATACATTTACAAAATTAGGTATATATTCTTATATCAAAATGGCTTTTAGATTGGTGTATGCCCTTAATAATTCACCCTCAATTTTGACACGTTGATATTGTTATCTCATATAGTATAAGCATTTAAAATTTTGTATGGGAAATGTATTGGAGAGTTCCGAGTATACAAGTTATGATTCTCTTTGTTTCAGTTCTGTGAAAACTGAATTCACCCACAAATGACATGGGTTTTATTTCAATTCTTTACATTTTATGTGTCTACTTTTTCTTTAAACTTCATTATCTGAGAGAATGGCATGCTGTGTGTGAATGTGTGTGAGTGTCTGTGAGTGTCTATGGGTATACATATACATTAAAGATAAAGGTGTTTAATTTGGCAGCCCATCCTAGCAACATTTCTAAAATTGATTTGGTTTTCTTGGTGATTCTATCCAGGACTCCATAGTGTTTTTACGCTCATGGATTTTTCATTTTGCTCAAATAAGTCATTGATCACCAAGTTCAACTCTTTCCCCAATTACTACAGCATGCTGGGTGTCACGTATTAGCAGGGGGAGACTTCTGTGCTGTTGCTTAAAATCATTGCTTGACAACAACTTACTTAACACATAATTCAATAAATATACAAAGTGCACAGGAAAATTGACAATACACTTGTTTGAAGATAGCAATAATGTAGCATTAATATGTATGTTTTTGTTTGATTACATATAGTATTATTTGTTACATTGATATCTAACTAGGGATAAATAAATAGCACCATCAATCCTATTTAAAGATGAAGTTTCTACAGCTAGTTTGAATGTTTGCTTTATATATGAAATTATATTAGCAATAGAGAGCCATCTATCTGTAGAACTGAGTGGATATAGCAATGTTTGTATTAATAAAGTACTCAGTAAGGCTGAATTAGGAAACGTACTCTTTCTTATCTGGCCTCTTAATATATATGTATCTACTTTATTAACCAAATATTTGCCTATCTTCTATTTTTGGTGTTAAGTTGCTGAAGTTCCAAATACACTAATTCAAGTTATATGTAAGGGACCATGTACTTATATATCTAGGGTTCTTTTACCATAATCTGAATCTTTCTATCATAAATATCCTTGAAATTAATGGGATCTGTCTTCTGATGAATCTTAAAAATAGCTAGCTCTGGTGAAAATAAGGAAATCATGTACCTCTACATATCCAACATTTAATTGCTTTATTACCTCAAAAGAATTCTTTAAATTTCTTAGACCCTCGTTTTCTTATTTTAAAAAATGGAATAATTATTATCATACAAATTTTTCATGAATACCAAGTAAGTTAATACAATAAAAAGTAAACATCACAGTGTCAGGAACACAGCAGTATGCATCAAATGTCTGTTTATCTTCTTTCATCCCTTCTTATGCCATTCCTGGGATTCATCCATGTCATCCTACTCCCTGACTTAGGCTAGTGGTGGTTGTTCCTTTGTGGATGGGGGCTTGGTCACAGTGATTACTGGAATGCAGGAATGTTGCTTGACCCTCTCTACTACATTATTTCATTTGCTCTTTATGACTGTCCAATTAAAAAAGGTCTTTAAGGTAAAAGAAAACCCTCTAATTTTCTGAGCAACTACTTTAATCTCACTGAATAGACTCTATGAGATTTTATGACAAGATCACAAATTCATTCTTTCTCTCCCCACTCTTACACTTTTGCTACTTCTAGGATGTGTTTTGATATGCTTGATGTTCATTCATTTAACCTCAGCTACATTAGATGTATGTACTCTTGTTTAGCCTTACCATCCTCATGTGTTACTTTTTTGTTTATTTATACAGAACCCCTTCTTTAAAAAAAATTATTTATTTATTTGAGAAAGAGAGAGCACGTGCGTGGGTGGAGGGGATGGGGAGAGGGAGAGAGAATCTCAAGCAAACTCTGCACTGAGCTAGGAGACCAACATAGGGCTCTCTGTCATGACCCTGAGGTCATAGCCTGAGCCAAAACCAAGAGTCGGATGTTTAACCAGCTGCACCAGCCAGGCATTCCCCCCACACAGAACCCTTTGGATACTTTTCATAATGACTAATGAAATTGCATATAAATTCATGTGTATGAACAGAATTATATTTTAAATCATGACAGAATGTTTCCTGTTTTTTGTTTGTTTGTTTGTTTGTTAATGGATGCATGGATAAGCCACTATGGGAACAAGATAGGGAAAAAGTTTTCTGTTTGGAGAAGCTGAAAAACCACAGAAAAGGCTTTGCTGCATCTTGACACATGAGTAATAAATTGAATAGAAAGATAAGAAGAAAATTATGCCAACCCCTAAAAAAATGTAAAATAAAAAGAAAGAACAGAGGCAAGAGTATAAAAGAATACCAAGTGCTTGGGGAAAGGTCTCAAATGTGTTATGGCTATCACAGCAAACTCTCTGGTGGTTATTTACTTCAGTATCAGTTTTAATAACTTCTGTATATTTGCAGGAGAGCAATTTGAAAATCACCAGGTCTTTAATATATCAAATACATTAAAATCTTAATCTTACATAAATAACTGTGAATACTTAGAACACAAATGACAATCCATTAAATTTCTTTTACTTGATTTACTATAATACAGCCTAGTTACTGAGTTGAAGATTATATACAAATTACTACAATTATATCCAGATTTTTTTCAAGTAAGAAACTAAAGGGTAATGGCTGTTTATTTCTCACCATCAGTATAAGTAGTGTCCTTATTTCAGATTATGCTATCATAATATGAAAGTAAAGGTTTATCTTACTCTACCTTTCCAAAATATTTTTACAAATGCCAATGGCATAATAGTAATAATAATAAATTACAAGATGCCAATTTTACAATGTGTTGTTAAATAGGCATGGGCTTTATTGCAGTGGGAATCTGATTCTCCCTTACTTAAAGTATAACAAGTAAAATGGAGCTTTCATAATCTTGAAGAGAAAGCACATTTTAGATATCCAAAAAGAGAAGGTGGTCTCTTGTACTGTAGTAGAAAGAAAGGGAAGGTGGTGAAAAATTATGAATGCCTCTGTGAAACAGTTAGAGTCAATTTTATAATACTTTTTCAGAACCAAGACTGCATGGATCTCTTCTATTCGCTCTCCTTCCCTCTCTCTCTCTCTTTCTCTTCTACTCTGTGTCTCTTTCTCTCACTTAGACACACACACACACACACACACACATTTTAGGAAAAAAGCAGTTACAATAACTTTTGTTGGGATTCCATATAGTGAGTCAGATCAGCTAATGTTTGATTAGAAAAGTATGATATTCCAAAAGGAAAGGCATATTTAAACATGCTTACAGGGGATTAATGAAAGGCTCTTTCACTATATCAATTCCAGTACAGTTCCAATGATAATATCTCAGTGGAGATTTTGTGGCGATTACTGGTCTGGGTATCTACTAAGGTAGAGTGTGCTTTCTTACACAGGTGTGGAGTTAGAAAATAGTATCAAGTTCCCACTCCATGTGAGAGATTTCCAGCATATTAATCTAACACTCTAAAGGCAGTGAGCATAAACAGTTATATCTTAATATGAATCTGAACTTAAGTAAGTAAACAGATAAATGAATGAATGATTTAAATAAATTAAAATTAATTAATTAATTGATTAAAAAACATTTTATTATTACCATAAATGAAAATACAAAATAGCAGATAAACATGATATATACTTGAGATCAATGTGTATATACAACTCTGTATCCTGCTTGTTTCACTAAATCAGACATTGTTTTGTGTGATCCTCAGGAATTTGAAATATATTATATTTATAATGGGATTTTGCAAGAGTTTCTCATGCAGCTGGTAGGCTCAATGAATCTTTGGTCCAACTTCACTCTTAGCAATAAGTAAGAAGACAAATCTCAGGTTCATGTTTGTGCAAGTATGTATCAGGAAAACTACTCTGGTTAATATAGAATGCTCATTTCCCATAAGCATAATATATCTGCTGCATTAGCTAGGGGCTTAAAAAGTCTACAAAACTGGTGCATTAGACACTAATGGTTGTAGAATTTTTCACTAGAGTAGCATGACCTCGGATGATTAAAAAATGGAGCCTTCCCATAAAGTAAGGATTGGCAAGTTTCTGTGTAAAGGTATAGATAATAAATATTTTTGGATTTGTGGGCTAAAAAGACAAAATTGAGACTAGTACATAGTGTATCATGAATTAAGAAAATATGTAAATTTCTTTATTTTTTTATTGATGACATTCAAATAATAACTCAGTGTAAGTTTTCTACTAATAAGAATAACATTGAACTTAACTGTGGTTCACAATTAGTGTTACTTATCATCATAGTAGAAATGTGGCCTTATTCTCCCATAAAGCTTCTCTGAAACACAGCAATCTTCCCTTCTGGGAACTCTGTGCCCTTTTTGGTCACTTCCATACTGCCCTCACTGTCTTGGAGAACGTTGCATGTGGAACCACATTAAAGGACAGGCTCTGGAGTAAGACACACTGGCTTGGATTCCAGCTGAACTACTTGTAGACTTAGATGTCTTACTTATCCTATCTAGAACCTGCAGTTTTCCTATCTAGAAAGTAAGTAATACTACCTGTCGGAAGTACAGGTAGTACTGTGTTAAGGTAAAATAAGTACATTCATGTGGAGATGTAGAACAGTGCCTGAAATTTTATGAAGTTTTGAATATGAAGGCCATAACTTTGATGTCTTTTCAAACATTTAAAAATTAAGCTGTTCTTAGCTTGTGAGCCATACTGAAAAAGCTGCAGACTACCATTTGCTAATCTCTGGCCGAAAGTAAGCACCGTGTGCTGCTTTACCCACAACTCTCACCTCATGAAGGTGTCCTTGTCTTCTTACCTGCTGGAAGTGCTGGTTGGTGCTAAACCTCTCTCTGGAAATCTGGAATTATCCTCTTCTGAAGGAAGCTGTTTTACCAAGGCAACAACCCATCACCAAGAACAGCTGCATCCAATGGCTAATCAAGGTTATAAAGGTTCTGTTTTCATAGAAAGGATAACTCTGAAAAACCATCCCAACTCCTGAGCTTCTTGTGGGATCATCTGAGATCTGTATTGCAGCTCTAATGTAGTAAACCATTTCCTCTGTTCTGTTTCCCCACCTTCCATAGGTTTTCTTGAGAGGACACCTCAGTTATCCTACCCCAACACCTGCTTTAGATCATTTGTATTCCCTACTCCCAGTATTGGCAGTTTTGCACTGCTGAGTTTATGTTCACATTACTCTTTACCAGTCCCACATGATTTTTAGGAGCTTCATAAAGTGGTCCTTATAATGTATTTTGAGATGCAAAGTCGTACTGGAACACTATATTATTTTCATATGATTTTCATGTTCTAATGTAATTCTGTGATTCTCCCAAAAATGAAGCTGAGTGAAATAAATGTGAAAATATCTAAGGATCCAATTTACGTATGTTCTCTATCACAGTATCTTCTAAATTATAACAAAAAAAAAATGCTTTCTCTTCATTGGGGTTGCTTTATTCTAACACCCACCCTCAACCACCCAATCTTGTATCCGATAGGATTTTGATTTCAGTCAGAGAAAAGGTTCAAATGGGGGGGGGGGAAGATTTGCAGTCTGGTTATATAAATAGAGATGTGAGCTACAAATTTGTACCTTCTTCAGCTTAATGCAATAGTACTGCTACTGATCTGATGAATAAAGTGGAGCACAGAGGGTCTTGTGATAGACTGTGATTATAAAAAGATGCACACCAGTTAGGTTTATGACCTTATATGAAGGTAATGAAATTTTGGCAGATAGCAATACTTCCACACTGCCATGAGTCTCCTTAGCTAAAGAAAACATAAATAGGAAACCGTTTCTATGAAAATGTACCTTTTTTATGGTTAAATGAGACTTCATCTTGCCACAATATTGGGTAGCTTTAGAACAAATAAAAGGAAATATTATATGATGATACTTTTTATTTCCAGGAATAGACAGGCTGGTACAATAACTGAATTCAAACAGGGCTAAAGTAATACATGATTAATGGATCTGTATTAGTCCAAATACTAAGCCTGTCATTATCTTGGTATTCTGTTTTTTGTTTTGTTGTTTTGTTTTGTTTTACTTCATGGAGTTAACTTCAGAGGAGTTCCATTTCCTTCAGAGATGTTGATTTAAAGAGTACTCCCTGAACCACTACTTGGTTATGATTTGGGTATTCATTCTTCTGCAGGGATGGAGATTAATTTTAGTTTCATATCACTAAGATGGCCATTTCTTCCCATACAACATAACTGACAAAATTTCCAGGATTTTCTTGGACAAACAATACTGAGGTTAACATTGAAATATAGAGCAAGACTTCAATTACTGCATCAGCTCCCTCAAGCTTGTTTAATGTACCTGATCATATGTATTCAATAGTATTGGCATCACCTGGGAGCTCATTAGAAATGCATATTCTGAGGCCCTCCCCCACATTTACTGAATCATAACCTGTGGGGTTATGATCATAATCTGTCCAGTTGTCTGGGTCTTAGCAAGTCCTTCAGGTAATTCTGATGCCCATCAAAATGAGAACCACTAATGAAAGGAAAAGTACCATTGTACTTTTGAAATGAAAGGAAGGGAAACAAAATAACATAAAACTAAATTGCTACAACAGAAAGTATGTTGCTTAATTTTGGCTACAAGTGAATGATCATAGAACTTAAAAGTTGTACACATTGGGAAGTTTTTGCTTGTTTTTGTGTTTAGATAGGCTCTATCAGGAAGTTATTCTCTCAAAAAGATAGGCTTATATGAAAACTCTCCCCCTGTTGGCAGCAAGAGGCATATTTGAGAAACAACATAGTGAGACAAACCACCCCTAAGAGAGAGTGGAAAAAAAAAAAAAAAAAAAGCAGCATCTGAATTGGAACAGAAGAAACACTTGGTTTCAGGCAGTTTAGTGCCTGAAATTTTCAGAGCTTGAAGAGACTCAATAATTAAAGACTGAGCAATGAGTTTTTGAAGATAGAGTCACTGAAAAACAAAAACAAAACAACCAAAAACAACAAGTCCCCCTCCCTTGCAATTAATAATGAAGTTTCCTATTTAAAAATATAAATAAATTATTCCCTTTATAAATCTTGGACCATAAAGTGCCAAATTTTTGAACAGCATCACATCAATATCTTTATTTAATACTTGCACTTTCAGTGTGAAGGTGATGCAAGTATAGCAAAACATATAATGTTGAGATTATATTCTTCTATTACCCATTTCTCTCTCTAGATGCTTCAGATCCTCAACTTTATTCCCACAAATTTTCCCTCAATTCTTAGCTCTCAGTTTTCTTCTTGTTCCTCCATTCTTTTTGTACATAGTTTGACTTTATCCCAATACAGTAATAAAGAATTCTTTCTCTTTAAGAGAGAAGAAGGGAAGTGTGGGCTAGCAATTGCAGTATTTTCTTTGGGAAGCCAGGATAAAAGGATAAGAAAATGAAGCATTTCCTTGTTAAATACTTCTATTCCCTTCCAGCTGAAACTGTCTGGTGTCGAGCTGATTGAAGAGGATCAGGGAACTAGGGGAATGAAAGAAGAGGTCCTAAATTCTTCTGCCCTACTGAGAATAGTTTCTTGACCCACATACAGCCAAAGATTTCACCAACTCTTAGTTAAATACCAACTGCAGGTTCATTCTAGAACAAAACCATTGTTTTTATTTTGTTCTAAGTATAATTAAGTTGGGTAGCTGTTTAGTAAACACACATTATTGTTACTCCACAGTGACAGTCAGGCATTACCAACTAATAACTTTTGTGACATTTTGAATAGTTCTAATTTAAGTAACCTATTCTGACACTTAGTGATAGCTCTCTGTGCCTGGTAAACCTGGACTAACAACTGAAGTAAATAACCCTGGGTCGAAAGTTGGAATTTAATGGCATCCTTAAAAAATGATGCATTCAAACATGCCAGATTATAAAAGTGAAAAGTGAAAAATAAACTAGTTAACCATGATTTTTCTCAACATGGTATGCAATAATGATGGATTTTTTTTCTCACTGAATCAATACTTATTTTGAAAATTGGTAGCTGCATACTAAGTCTAAAAATATTCCCAATTCAGGCAGGAAAAATCAGGACGTTATGTATAATGGATATTTGTGAGTGCTTGCTCTTTGCAGTGAAATTTATTCATATAATTGTCCTATCATATTTTCTCAACATCTGTATAAACTTGTTTTTTAAAAAAAGATTTATTTATTTATTTGAGAGAGAGGGCATGTGAGTGAGGGAAAGGGCAGAGGGAGAGAATCTCAAGCAGAATACCCACTGAGAGAGAAGCCCTATGCACAGGTGCTGGATTTCATGACCCATGAGATCATAACCTAAGCAGAAACCAAGAGCTGGACACCTAACTGACTAAGCCACCCAGGCACCCCTAAACTACTATTTGTGCTTTGTGTTTATTCATTCAGTAGGTATTGGTTGAGTTTCACCTCTATCCCAGGCACTCATTTAGCTATGGGGAATATAAAATAAAACAAACCTAAACCCTTGCCCTTATGGAACCTCCCTTTCAGTTGAAACTATGGCTCAGAAGAAGTAAATAATATGCCCATATTTACATACTCTGTAAGTGCTGTAAACAAATGTTTCAAGTCTGCATGACATAAAAACTTACCTTTTTAAGCATAATACAATATTCAGGACTCTGAGTTGGTGCATCTCTGATTTATTTTAACACCCTGATCACAGGGTAGGTATTCCAATTGCTAATCAAAATCAGAATTATGTGCCTATTTCTTTACTCTGCCACATAAAGTCATCTCTTTAGACTTAAGGGAAAATAAGTAGAATTGGGTGTAATATAGTAGTACTGAGAAACAGAAATGATATAATTTAAATATGAGTTCAGCAATATATGAGAAGTCAGTAGCTTTAAAGGCAATATACTAGTGTTCCAAAGTTTAAAAAAAAAGTAATATACTAAAAATATAATCAAATTGTATGCTTTATAGCAATATAATAAGATATTACTTCTTTGGAAAAATTTTAACATACTATAAATAGTTTATGGTATCTAGTTGTTTTCAGACATTCATGAATATATTAACATTCAGGAAAGGCTTATGATACTACATAAAATGTATTTTTCCCTTCTTATGAGCCACCTATTATCTTAAATGTCCTTTAAGATGAAGAATCAGCTAAATATGATATTGTGCTTATTCTTATGTCTGATTCCAAAGCAAACATTACATATAACAAGCATTCTGGTGATAAATTTTTAGTTGAAACAGCATTCCTTTGGCATTATGCAAGTACTTTATAATCTTCAATTCAATGAACATGCTGGGTTGCTCTATTTCATGTAAAGAGAATAATAGATTATAAGCTTAACTATTACCATTTCATATTTTATGGTCTCCCCAGCATACTTGGAGGCTCGTTTTTCAGCATGACCTCCAGTGAGCACACATAAGTAAACAGAATCTTAAATTTGCTTAGAAAATAAGAGCAGAAATGTTTTGAATTAAATCTTGTTCAGCCAAAGTGGTTAGAGATGGAAATATGACAAAGTCTTAAATGAACATGAGGAAGCATCATGGCATTATTATTACCCTTACCCCCTTTCTGTGAACTTACAGTGTATAAACTGTTTGAACATGTTTAGTTGCTTACAGATGACAGTAAATCAGCATTGATCAGAGATTAGGAAAAAGGAAAAAAAATCACACTCAAATTTAACTCAACTTACAGAAGGAGTAGTGTTTATACAAAATATTAGAAAGAGGACTAGTATGTTTTCCTTGTCTTTGGTAGAAGTTAATAAATATTATAAATATCAGGTGTGCATTCGTATCTGCACAGTATCATATATTCAAATACCTGCACAGTATCATATATTCAAATGAAAAGTTGCAAACAAAAATCTGAATCGCTATTCAGTTGTTATTAGGGGAAAAAAAAAACAGAAATAATAATAGAGTTTGCCACTTTCCTACAGATATTTTGGCACAGTATACATAAGCCTCTGAAAACCAAGAGATGATTATTGCTATTGAAAATCAACTATGGGCATCAGCTTTTACTTCCAGATATGGAACTAATACTAAATCAATTTTTAAATTCTTATTTCTTTTTCCTTTTAAATTTTTATTGAATTTATTTGAACTGAAAAAAAGAAAAAAAGTTCACCCATCTCTTCCTTTGCCCTACCCCCAACCTCTTACAACATCAGTCTCTTCTCTGTATTACCTACGAGCATGTTTTTGTTGTTTGTTTGTTTTGTTTTGAGATCCCACATAAAAGAGAGATCATATGTTATTTATTTTTGTCTAATGTATTTCACTTAACATAATACCCATCCATGTTGTTACAAATAGCAAGATTTCAGTCTGTCTTATGGCTGAATAATACTCATATGTATCACAGTTGATCCATTCTTCCACAAATGGACACATATTGTTTCCATGTCTTGGCTACTGTAAATCATGCTGTAATGAAAATGAAGTGCATCTATCTTTTTGAGTTAGTATTTTCATTTTCTTTAGGTGAATATCCAGGCATGGAATTGCTAAACATGTGGTAGTTCTATTATTTTTTGAGGAACTTCCATATTCTTTTATTTAGTGGCTGCACCAATTTATATGACCACCAACACTGCACAAGGGTCACCTTTTCTCCATAAGTTCACCAAATGTTATCTCTTGTCTTTTTGATAATAGCCCATCTGTCTGGTGTGAAGAGATATCTCATTGTGGTTTAGGTTTCCATTTACCTATTGGTTAATGATGTAGAGATTCTTTTATTCAAGGAAGTACCTCTTGACCCTCTGTATGTCTTCTGTGGAAAAAATATCTATTCAGGGCTTGTGCCCATTTTTTAATCGGATTTTTCCTCTGTTGAGTTGTATGAGTTCTTTATATATTTTGGATATTAATCCCTTATCAGACATATGATTTGCAGGTTGTTTTTGGTTTCATTGATGGTTTCCTTTGATGTCCAGAAGCTTTTTAGTTTGGTGTAGCCCCACTTGTTTATTTTTGCTTGTGTTGCTTTCAATTTTGGTACCAAATTTTTAAAAAATCATCATGAAGACAAGTGCCAAGGAACACACTGCCTATGTTTTCTTCTAAGAGTCTTAAGGTTTCAAGTCTTATGTTTAAGGTTTTAATTGATTTTTAGTTAATTTTTGGTATGGTGTAAGACAGTGGTAAAGTTTCATTCTTTTGCGTTAGGCTGTCCAGTTTTCCAACTATCCTTTATGGAAGACACTGCCCTTTCCCTTTATATATTCTTGGCTTCTTTGTCACAAATTAATTGACGTATAAACCCATAGATGTGTTGGTTTATTTCTGGGGTTTCGATTCTTTCCCCTGATCTGTGTATCTGTTTTTATGCCAATTCCATACTGGTTTTGATTATCATAGTTTTGTAATATAATCTGAAATCACATTAGGGTAAAATCTCCAGCTTTGCCCATTTTTCTCAGGATTACTTTGGCTTCTTGGAATTTTTGTGTGTCCATACAAATTTTAAGATTGTTTGTTCCATTTCTCTGAAAAATGCCATTGAGATTTTGAAAAAGGTTGTGTTGAATCTGTAGATTGCTTTTGGTAGTATGGACATTTGAAAGAAATTAATTTTTTAATCTATAAGCATAAAATATCTTTCCTTTTATTTGTGTCTTCTTTAATATTTTTAATTAATCTCTTAGACTTTTCAGCGTGCAGGTCTTTCACCTTCTTGGTTAAATTTATCCTAAGAATGTAATTCTTTTTGTTGGGATTATAAATGGAATTGTTTCCTTAATTTCTCTTTCTGATAGTTCATTATTAGCATATGTAAATGAAACAGATTTTTGCATATTGATTTTGTATCCTGACACTTTACTTAAATTGTTTATGAGTTCTAACAGTTTTTTGATGGAATCTTTAGGGTTTTCTATATATAATATCATGTTCCCTGCAAATACTGACAATTTTACTTATTCCATTCCAATTGGTATCTGTTATTTTTTCCTTGCCTAATAGCTCCAGCTAGGACTTCCAATACTATGTTGAATAGAAGTGATGAGAGTGGGTATCCTTGCTTTGTTTTTTTTTTTTTTGTTGTTGTTGTTTGTTTGTTTTGTTTTGTTTTAATCTTAGAAGAAAACCTTACAGCCTTTATTATGCTGAGGTACATTCCCTCTGTACTGACTTTATTGAGTGTTTTTATCATTTGATATTCAGTGGACCTTGAATTTTGTCAAATGTTTTGTCTGTATCTATTGAAATGATATGATTTTATCCTTTATTTTGTTAATGTGGTATATCACCTTGATTGATATACCAATTTGAGCCATCCTTGTATCCTTAGAATAAATCTAGCTTGGATATGGTGTATGATTCTTTTATTATATTGTTGAATTAAACCGGCTAATATTTGTTGAGTATTTTTACATTTTTGTTCATCAGGAATATTGACTTATAATTTTCTTTTCTTGTGGGATTCTTGTGTAGTTTTTGGCTTCATGGTAATGCTGGCCTTATAAAATGAGTTTGGAGTAGTTCCCACCTTTTTTATTATTTGGAAAAGTTTGAGAAGGATTGGTATTAACTCTTCTTTGAATGTTTAGCATAATTTACCAGTGAAGACATCTGACCCTGGACTTTCTTTATTTGCAGGTCTTAGATTTCTGATCCAGTCTTTCTGCTAATAATCTGTCCGTTCACATTTTTATATTTCATCATTCAGTCTTGGTAGACAGTATTTTCTAGGAATTTATCCATTTATTTTAGGTTGTCCAATGTGTTTGTATGTAATTATTTACAATAGTCTCTTAAAATTTTTTTTTGTATTTTTCTTTCATATCAATTGTAATATCTCCTCATTTACTTCTGATTTTATTTATTTGAATTCCTTTGTTTTTCTTGGTCAATCTAGCTAAAATTGTGTCAATTTTATCTTTTCAAAGATCCAGCTTTTAGATTCATTGAACTTTTCTATTGCTTTTTTATTTTATTTACATCTATTCTAATCTTTGCCATTTCTTTCTTCAACTGCCTTTGGCCTTTGTTGTTTCTAGGTATAAAGTTAGATTCTTCACTTGAGACTTTTCTTGTAGGGATTTATTGCTATAAATTTTTTTCTTAGAACTGCTATTGTTGTATCCCATAGATTTTGGTATGTTACATTTCCATTTTCATTTGTCTTTAGGTATTTCTTATCTCTTTTTATTTCTACTTTGACCCATTGATTGTTCATGAGCATGTCATTTTAATCTATGCATATTTGAATTTTCCAGTTTTGTTCACATAATTAATTTCTAGTTTAATGCTTTATGATTAGAAAAGATGTTTAATATTATTTCAATCCTCTTAAATGTGTTAAGACTTGTTTTGTGGTCTAACATATGATATATGCTGGAGAATATCATATGTGGTTGAAAAGAATATTTTGTTGTTTTGGGATGGAGTGTTCTGTAAATGTCTGTTTAGTCCATCTGGTCTAATGTGTCATTTAAATATTATGTGTACCTGATTGAATTTTTTGTCTAGATCATCTATTCATTGATAAAAGTAGGGTATTAAAGTCCTTGGGGTCATTTCTAATATATAGAAAAGGGCCTCATACATAATCAGAACCTAATTAGTATTTGTTGAATACAAGATTGGAGAATCATGAAAATATCAAATTATTTTCAAGGCCAGTTAAGCTAAAACAGTCCATCCTCTGTTTAGAAGGAAGCACTTTGTATTGCCTTTGTTTACCTTTCAGAGCTTCTTGGAAAACATCAAAAGCATCTTGGAAAATTCTTATGCCCTCTATTTTCTAAAAAAAAAATCTTTTTTATTTAAATTAAATTAGCCAACTTATTGTACATCATTGATTTCTAATGTAGTGTTCAATAATTTATCAGTTGCATATAACACCCAGGGCTCATCACATCACCTGCCCCCCTTATAAGTGCATTGTTTTACTAAATCTGCCAGGTCAAGTAAAAATTAATCTCACATTTGAATTTTAATGTGTCTAAATTGTTCTCTGATGTAAAGGAGGGTTTCCTAGCATACTGGCAAGTTTTTCTATTTCAGCCACTAGAAATCTGTTCAAAGGATATATCTTTAGAATAGAGATGCTAGATTTCAGAGATATGAGATTTAATAATTCATCTAAAGATAGAAAAAAAATTGGTTAAGTGTTCAGATATCTTGCTGTTTTTCATTTTCCTGTCCACTGGAAAACTCTGTTGAAGTGGCAATTCTCCTCAATCCATATTTATTATAGCTAAAGATTTTATTTATTTATCTACTTTTGCTTCAGTAAAAGAAAGGCTTTTATTTTCATGAAGCAGTGTTAGTTTGGTTTGCTGATAATCACTGGTTATCTTATAAAGACCCTCTATTTTAGTTACATATGTAATGAGGTATGTAAAATACTCCAAATAACCAACAAGATCAACATATTTATAATAGATAATATATAACTTCTACACTGAAGTATTAAATTGTTAGCTGGTTATTTATTAGTCAACTTTAATTAGTCATTTTATTTATATTTCTAAGAGGAAACACTTTATTTGTAATCTTGTGGCTACATGTACCCATACACAGAATCCAATGTGACAAACAGATACGTATTTTTATGGATAGTTACCCCCAAATTTCTATTAATTATAAAAAAATTAAGAAATATGAAGATACTTTTTATATTTAAAAAATTCGAGTATAAATAACTCTTAGAAAATAAGTAATGAATAATAGGCAACTTCCACCACATTAATGATACAAATACATAGCTTAATTTACTCTACTTTAGACTTTTGCAGTAAGATTGTCAAGGGCTTCATCAATTTTCCTACCAGCTTCTATTAATATTTTGATACCTAAACTATCTATCTATCTATTTATTTATTTATTTATATAGACATATAGTGTATTATTTGTTTCAGAGACACAATTCACAGCACTCGCAATAGCACATTCCCTACCTACCCCCACAATGTCCATCACCCAGCTACCCCATGCCTCCCAAAAACACACACCAGTTTTTATATGAAAATTAAAAAAAAAAGTGGTACAACTTTTTGTTTGGTAATTATTTGTGTTTCCATCAATTCTGTAGTTTCATAATTTTCTTTTTTTAATACTACCTAATATTTGAATACCTATTATGTGTCAGGCCCTGTTCTAAATGTCTTACAGACATTACCTTATTTCATCCTTACAACATCACTGTGTAATAAGAACTATTGTCCCATTGTACACAGATTTTATTTAGTTATTGGACAGATCACAAATAAGCAGAGAGGCAGGCAGAGAGAGAAAGGGGGAAGCAGGCTCCCCACCAAGCAAAGAGCCTGACATGGGGCTTGACCCAGAACCCGGAGATCATGACCTGAGTGGAAGGCAGAGGCTTAACCCACTGAGACACCCAGGCGCCCCTATTGTCCCATTTTACAAATAAAAAGCTAGAACATGGAGAGATTGCTACCTGTCCAAAACCTCAGAGTTAGTACATGGTAGAGCAAAAAATCGAGCCCAGGCAGCTTCTAACATTTACATATTTAAAACAAAGGCCTCTACTTCCAAAACAAACTTCTCTCATAAGCACTGAAATTATATATGGGGTGTGTTCCTTTCAACACCTTTGGAGTATCACTTGTTTTGGTGTCCTATAGTAGCATGTTCCATTGACTCTTACATTATGTGAGAAGGATTATTTGAGTGAATACTAGTTTCACAAATAGCCTTTACTAGTCAACATTTTTATTTAAGAAAATTTTTGCTATTCTTCTAACCTTGTAAACGTAGGAACTCAAATAGTCAATACTCAATAAGAATGTCCCACTGCACCCATTTATGTTTATCTATATAGGGATATTTTACATTGAGCCAAAGTGGCCTGCAAAGAACACAATTTACACTAGTATCTAAATATTCTGGTCTCCAGCACTATTTGTGAATTGACCAAAAATCTCAGAAAAGAGAAGGAACTCTATTTTTTCATTCCTGGTTCTACCATTCACGAAGCCCAATGCATAATACCACAGTAAAGATTCCTTAATAAGAGACAAAGATCAAATTTAGTTTGTTGATGGTTGTCAGTTTGGACAGAATTTTTTTAGAGAAAATTATTTTGGGGATATAATCTTTTACATTTTTAGGTTAAAGCAACTTGGATAAAGTTTGATTATTTTTTAACTGAAGTATAATTGACATACAATATCCTATTAGTTTCAGATTTGCATCATAGTGATTCAATGTTGTTGTTGTTTTTTTTTCAAGAAGGAGACGGAGAGAAAGTGAGTGTCAGCTTTCACAGTGTGCACCTGTGTGCAGAGTGGCAGGAGAAGCGGCAGAGGGGGAGGGAGAGAGAGAATCTTAAGCAGTTTCCACACCCAGTGCACAGCCTGACTTGGGGCTCAATCTAACAACCCTAAGATCATGATGAGAGCCAAATTCAAGAATTAGTCACTTAACTGACAAATTTACCCAGGCAGCACTATGATTCAATATTTTTATACATTAAGAAATGAGCCCCATGTTAAGTCCAGTTACCATCTGTCACCATACAAATTTATTACAATATCATTGTCTATATTCCCTATGCTATGCATTACATCTCCATGACTTATTTATTTATAACTGGAAGCTTACACCTCTTAATCCCCTTCACTTATCTTACCTATGCACCTAATTTCCTCCCCACTTTAATAACCAACAGTTTGTTTCCTGTATCTATGAGTTTCTGTTTTGTTTATTAATTTATCTTGTTTTTTAGATTCCAGATATAAGTGAAATTATATGGTATTTGTCTTTCTCTGACTTATTTCACTTAGCATAATACCCTCCAGGTCCATCATTGTTGTCACAAATGGCAAATCTTAGATCATTTTTTATGATTAATATCTCATTGTGTGTGTATACATATATGCATGTATATGTATGTATGCACATATACATTTGCATGTGTTTGCAGGTATATGTGTATGCATGTGCATGTATGTGTATGTATACATGTGCCATATTCTTTATCCATTTATCCATTAATGGACACAGGTTGTTCAACATCTTGGCTATTATAGATAATGTTGTGACAAAAAATCTGACCCTTTAAAGTTCATGCCATATGTTTATGATTCTTAACAACTTAACATTGGTTTCTCTGGTCTCATTCCTCACTCAGTAATCAAGTCTCTGGGTTTCTGTAGAAGTCTATAGAGTCTACTTTTCCTGAGCTATTGACAAAGATTTTGTGTAAAATGAGAGATACCTGTATTACCCAGAAGTATTCAGATTTCATCAATTTAAATTCTGGCCATTGTCACAATTATGTTGAATGACAGAAAATGTGCTTTATAGCCTTTAATTTTTCCCTCTATTTGTCAGTTATCACTTTACCATGTATTATGACCTGCAGAAATATCAAGATAAAAAGAAACACTAATCCTGGAGGGTGTGGTAGCCTTTTACTTTCTATCATGAGCCAGGTGCATCTATGTTTTGATCTTTACTGATTTAGAAAACTACTGTTACCCTGCCAGTGATTCACTTTCTCTGTTTCTTTTCCAAAGACACAAAGTCTTTATGTTGCCTCTTTAAATCCCTACTCTGACTTCCAGCTATCTAGAACAAATCTTATGTGGAAAAAAAATAGGTTAGGAAATACTAAACAATGCACTTTCTCAGGTTGCAAGACTGTCACTACCATGGTACCTATCTATAGTGTCCTTAATTTTTTTTTCCCACCCACACTGAATAAGACTCTTAAAGTAATAACTTTTCTTGCTACACAAATGACACTTCTTAGTGAATTATAAATTATAATTATAAAATTATAAAAATTATAATTATAAAATCATAAAAATTGTCTGTTTTTTTAGGGAGAGAGAGAGTATGAGAAAAGGTGGGGGGAGGGGCAGAAGGAGAGGGAGAAAGAGAATCTTAAGCAGTTTTTATGCCCGGTGCAAAGCCCAACCTGGGGCTCAGTCTTAGGACTCTGAGATCTTCAACAAACTCAAGAGTCAGACATTTAACCAGCTGAGCCATCCAACCACCCTTAAAATTCTTTCAATGTATCAGTTCAAATTCTTCACCCATCTCCCATTTTTGTGTGCTCTTTTCCTGTTACAATAATGTTTAATTTTGAGTACCTTCAATAGATAATAATGATGATAAATTAAATAATAGAATTATATTTGCTATATAAGTTTGGCAACTAAAATAAGAGGGTTTTAGTAAGATAAATTTGAATCTTTTCTGAAAGCATAAACTTTTAGAAGTATGAATGAGAAATTATAGAAATTTATCAGTTATATGTGCATCTGTTTATGACTTGGCAAAGCAAGGACCTTGAACTCCAGGACCAGGTACCTAACCTAGAGTCTTAAGGACACATTCATTCCTATAGGCTTCTGTATTTTTAGGAAGAAATATGTTTACTACTAGTTCTTTGATATTTTTCTTTTTAAAAAAGATTTTATTTATTTATTTGACACACAGAGAGAGATCATAAGTAGGCAGAGAGGCAGGCAGAGAGAGAGGGGGAAGCAGGCTCCCTGCCAAGCAGAGAGCCTGATGTGGGGCTTGATCTGAGGACTCTGGGATTACGACCGGAGCTGGAGGCAGAGGCTTAACCCACTGAACCACCCAGGTGCCCCCTTTGATCTTTTTCTGAATTAATGTTTTCTTATCACACACAGGCAACATTCAAATCCATGAATGTCTGGGTACCATCTACAATAGACATTATTTTTGAGAAACTCCCCATGGAATACTTCTTTTTTGAATGCTCTCTGCACCATGCTTATTAAGTTGTATCATACTCAACAAGGTTTCCTTGTGAATCTCCTCAGAAAACCCACTGAGATTCTCATTAGAGTGAACCACTGATTAACTAGAAAACTCAATTAATCAGCATTGTTTTCTTTTTCTTCCTGAGTTCCAACTGAAGGATAAAGAATTTAATAGCAATAACAATAGCTATGACCAAAGAATTATATCATAAGTGAATTTTTTTTTTTTTCTGCAATGTGACTAGGATGAGTCAAGATTATTTCTGATCCCTGGTAAACCAATTTTTAGCTTTGAGGCTGCTCATGAATCACGGGAAAAATAAATTAGTTTTTTTTACAATGTACTTCCCGAGGTGTATGTGGACTAACACATCTAAGAAATATATCAGCCCCCTAGTGGGAGGAAAGAAAGAAATATTTCATGACACTCAATTAATTTTTTTTTTTTTTTTTTTTTTTTTTTTTTTTTTTTTTTTTATTTTTTATTTTTTATAAACATATATTTTTTATATACATATATTTTTATCCCCAGGTCTGTGAATCACCAGGTTTACACACTTCACAGCACTCACCAAATCACATACCCTCCCCAATGTCCATAATCCCACCCCCTTCTCCCCAACCCCCTCCCCCCGGCAACCCTCAGTTTGTTTTGTGAGATTAAGAGTCACTTATGGTTTGTCTCCCTCCCAATCCCATCTTGTTTCATTTATTCTTCTACCCACTTAAGCCTCCATGTTGCATCACCACTTCCTCATATCAGGGAGATCATATGATAGTTGTCTTTCTCTGCTTGACTTATTTCGCTAAGCATGATACGCTCTAGTTCCATCCATGTTGTTGCAAATGGCAAGATTTCATTTCTTTTGATGGCTGCATAGTATTCCATTGTGTATATATACCACATCTTCTTGATCCATTCATCTGTTGATGGACATCTAGGTTCTTTCCATAGTTTGGCTATTGTGGACATTGCTGCTATAAACATTCGGGTGCATGTGTCCCTTTGGATCACTACATTTGTATCTTTAGGGTAAATACCCAATAGTGCAATTGCTGGGTCATAGGGCAGTTCTATTTTCAACATTTTGAGGAACCTCCATGCTGTTTTCCAGAGTGGCTGCACCAGCTTGCATTCCCACCAACAGTGTAGGAGGGTTCCCCTTTCTCCGCATCCTCGCCAGCATCTGTCATTTCCTGACTTGTTGATTTTAGCCATTCTGACTGGTGTGAGGTGATATCTCATTGTGGTTTTGATTTGTATTTCCCTGATGCCAAGTGATATGGAGCACTTTTTCATGTGTCTGTTGGCCATCTGGATGTCTTCTTTGCAGAAATGTCTGTTCATGTCTTCTGCCCATTTCTTGATTGGATTATTTGTTCTTTGGGTGTTGAGTTTGCTAAGTTCTTTATAGATTCTGGACACTAGTCCTTTATCTGATATGTCGTTTGCAAATATCTTCTCCCATTCTGTCAGTTGTCTTTTGATTTTGTTAACTGTTTCCTTTGCTGTGCAAAAGCTTTTGATCTTGATGAAATCCCAGTAGTTCATTTTTTCCCTTGCTTCCCTTGCCTTTTGCGTTGTTCCTAGGAAGATGTTGCTGCGGCAGAGGTCGAAGAGGTTGCTGCCCGTGTTCTCCTCAAGGATTTTGATGGATTCCTTTCGTACATTGAGGTCCTTCATCCATTTTGAGTCTATTTTTGTGTGTGGTGTAAGGAAATGGTCCAATTTCATTTTTCTGCATGTGGCTGTCCAATTTTCCCAGCACCATTTATTGAAAAGGCTGTCTTTTTTCCATTGGACATTCTTTCCTGCTTTGTCGAAGATTAGTTGACCATAGAGTTGAGGGTCTATTTCTGGGCTCTCTATTCTGTTCCATTGATCTATGTGTCTGTTTTTGTGCCAGTACCATGCTGTCTTGATGATGACAGCTTTGTAATAGAGCTTGAAGTCCGGAATTGTGATGCCACCAACGTTGGCTTTCTTTTTCAATATCCCTTTGGCTATTCGAGGTCTTTTCTGGTTCCATATAAATTTTAGAATTATTTGTTCCATTTCTTTGAAAAAGATGGATGGTACTTTGATAGGAATTGCATTAAATGTGTAGATTGCTTTAGGTAGCATAGACATTTTCACAATATTTATTCTTCCAATCCAGGAGCATGGAACATTTTTCCATTTCTTTGTGTCTTCCTCAATTTCTTTCATGAGTACTTTATAGTTTTCTGAGTATAGATTCTGTGTCTCTTTGGTTAGGTTTATTCCTAGGTATCTTATGGTTTTGGATGCAATTGTAAATGGGATTGACTCCTTAATATCTCTTTCTTCTGTCTTGCTGTTGGTGTAGAGAAATGCAACTGATTTCTGTGCATTGATTTTATATCCTGACACTTTACTGAATTCCTGTATAAGTTCTAGCAGTTTTGGAGTGGAGTCTTTTGGGTTTTCCACATATAGTATCATATCATCTGCGAAGAGTGATAATTTGACTTCTTCTTTGCCGATTTGGATGCCTTTAATTTCCTTTTGTTGTCTGATTGCTGAGGCTAGGACCTCTAGTACGATGTTGAATAGCAGTGGTGATAATGGACATCCCTGCCGTGTTCCTGACCTTAGCGGAAAAGCTTTCAGTTTTTCTCCATTGAGAATGATATTTGCGGTGGGTTTTTCATAGATGGCTTTGATGATATTGAGGTATGTGCCCTCTATCCCTACACTTTGAAGAGTTTTGATCAGGAAGGGATGTTGTACTTTGTCAAATGCTTTTTCAGCATCTATTGAGAGTATCATATGGTTCTTGTTCTTACTTTTATTGATGTGTTGTATCACATTGACTGATTTGCGGATGTTGAACCAACCTTGCAGCCCTGGAATAAATCCCACTTGGTCGTGGTGAATAATCTTTTTAATGTACTGTTGAATCCGATTGGCTAGTATTTTGTTGAGTATTTTCGCATCTGTGTTCATCAAGGATATCGGTCTATAGCTCTCTTTTTTGGTGGGATCCTTGTCTGGTTTTGGGATCAAGGTGATGCTGGCCTCATAAAATGAGTTTGGAAGTTTTCCTTCCATTTCTATTTTTTGGAACAGTTTCAGGAGAATAGGAATTAGTTCTTCTTTAAATGTTTGGTAGAATTCCCCCGGGAAGCCGTCTGGCCCTGGGCTTTTGTTTGTTTGGAGATTTTTAATGACTGTTTCAATCTCCTTACTGGTTATGGGTCTGTTCAGGCTTTCTATTTCTTCATGGTTCAGTTGTGGTAGTTTATATGTTTCTAGGAATGCATCCATTTCTTCCAGATTGTCAAATTTATTGCCGTAGAGTTGCTCATAGTATGTTCTTATAATAGTTTGTATTTCCTTGGTGTTAGTTGTGATCTCTCCTCTTTCATTCATGATTTTATTTATTTGGGTCCTTTCTCTTTTCTTTTTGATAAGTCGGGCCAGGGGTTTATCAATTTTATTAATTCTTTCAAAGAACCAGCTCCTAGTTTCGTTGATTTGTTCTATTGTTTTTTTGGTTTCTATTTCATTGATTTCTGCTCTGATCTTTATGATTTCTCTTCTCCTGCTGGGCTTAGGGTTTCTTTCTTGTTCCTTCTCCAGCTCCTTTAGGTGTAGGGTTAGGTTGTGTACCTGAGACCTTTCTTGTTTCTTGAGAAAGGCTTGTACCGCTATATATTTTCCTCTCAGGACTGCCTTTGTTGTGTCCCACAGATTTTGAACCGTTGTATTTTCATTATCATTTGTTTCCATGATTTTTTTCAATTCTTCTTTAATTTCCCGGTTGACCCATTCATTCTTTAGAAGGATACTGTTTAGTCTCCATGTATTTGGGTTCTTTCCAAACTTCCTTTTGTGGTTGAGTTCTAGCTTTAGAGCATTGTGGTCTGAAAATATGCAGGGAATGATCCCAATCTTTTGATACCGGTTGAGTCCTGATTTAGGACCGAGGATGTGATCTATTCTGGAGAATGTTCCATGTGCACTAGAGAAGAATGTGTATTCTGTTGCTTTGGGATGAAATATTCTGAATATATCTGTGATGTCCATCTGGTCCAGTGTGTCATTTAAGGCCTTTATTTCCTTGCTGATCTTTTGCTTGGATGACCTGTCCATTTCAGTGAGGGGAATATTAAAGTCCCCTACTATTATTGTATTGTTGTTTATGTGTTTCTTTGATTTTGTTATTAATTGGTTTATATAGTTGGCTGCTCCCACGTTGGGGGCATAGATATTTAAAATTGTTAAATCTTCTTGTTGGACAGACCCTTTGAGTATGATATAGTGTCCTTCCTCATCTCTTATTACAGTCTTTGGCTTAAAATCTAATTGATCTGATATAAGGATTGCCACTCCTGCTTTCTTCTGATGTCCATTAGCATGGTAAATTCTTTTCCACCCCCTCACTTTAAATCTGGAGGTGTCTTCGGGCTTAAAATGTGTTTCTTGGAGGCAACATATAGATGGGTTTTGTTTTTTTATCCATTCTGATACCCTGTGTCTTTTGACAGGGGCATTTAGCCCATTCACATTCAGGGTAACTATTGAGAGATATGAATTTAGTGCCATTGTATTGCCTGTAAGGTGACTGTTACTGTATATGGTCTCTGTTCCTTTCTGATCTACCACTTGTAGGCTCTCTCTTTGCTTAGAGGACCCCTTTCAATATTTCCTGTAGAGCTGGTTTGGTATTTGCAAATTCTTTCAGTTGTTGTTTGTCCTGGAAGCTTTTAATCTCTCCTTCTATTTTCAATGATAGCCTAGCTGGATATAGTATTCTTGGCTGCATGTTTTTCTCGTTTAGTGCTCTGAAAATATCATGCCAGCTCTTTCTGGCCTGCCAGGTCTCTGTGGATAAGTCAGCTGCCAATCTAATATTTTTACCATTGTATGTTACAGACTTCTTTTCCCGGGCTGCTTTCAGGATTTTCTCTTTGTCATTGAGACTTGTAAATTTTACTATTATGTGACGGGGTGTGGGCCTATTCTTATTTATTTTGAGGGGCATTCTCTGAACCTCCTGAATTTTGATGCTTGTTCCCTTTGCCATATTGGGGAAATTCTCCCCAATAATTCTCTCCAGTATACCTTCTGCTCCCCTCTCACTTTCTTCTTCTTCTGGAATCCCAATTATTCTAATGTTGTTTCGTCTTATGGTGTCACTTATTTCTCGAATTCTCCCCTCGTGGTCCAGTAGCTGTTTGTCCCTCTTTTGATCAGCTTCTTTATTCTCTGTCATTTGGTCTTCTATATCACTAATTCTTTCTTCTGCCTCATTTATCCTAGCAGTGAGAGCCTCCATTTTTGATTGCACCTCATTAATAGCTTTTTTGATTTCAACTTGGTTAGATTTTAGTTCTTTTATTTCTCCAGAAAGGGCTTTTATATCTCTCGAGAGGGTTTCTCTAATATCTTCCATGCCTTTTTCGAGCCCGGCTAGAACCTTGAGAATTGTCATTCTGAACTCTAGATCTGACATATTACCGATGTCTGTATTGATTAGGTCCCTAGCCTTCGGTACTGCCTCTTGTTCTTTTTTTTGTGGTGAATTTTTACGTCTTGTCATTTTGTCCAGATAAGAGTAAATGAAGGGGCAAGTAAAATACTAAAAGGGTGGCAACAACCCCAGGAAAGTATGCTTTAGCCAAATTAGAAGAGATCCAAAATCGTGAGTGGGGAGAAAGGGGATAAAAAGAGGTTCAAAAAGGAAGAAAGAAAAAAGAAAAAAAAAAAAAAAAAAAAGAAAAGAATTTTTTTTTAAAAAAGAAAACACCTAAGAAAAATGTAAAAAAATATATATATATATTAGATAAACTAGTAAAAAATCGTTAAAAAAGAAAAAGGTAACAGTTAAAAAAAAAAAAAAAATTTTACCCGAAGGCGAGAAAAAAAAAAAAAATGAAAAAGAAAAAATTAAATTAACTGCAAGACTAAAAAAAATCACAGGAAAAAAGCCATGAGTTCCGTGCTTGGCTTTCTCCTCCTCTGGAATTCTGCTGCTCTCCTTGGTATTGAAACCGCACTCCTTGGTAGGTGAGCTTGGTCTCGGCTGGATTTCTTGTTGATCTTCTGGGGGAGGGGCCTGTTGTAGTGATTTTCAAGTGTCTTTGCCCCAGGCGGAATTACACCGCCCTTACCCGGGGCCGGGGTGAGTAATCCGCTCGGGTTTGCTTTCAGGAGCTTTTGTTCCCTGAGCGCTTTCCGTAGAGTTCCAGAGGACGGGAATACAAATGGCGGCCTCCTGGTCTCCGGCCCGGAGGAGCCGAGAGCCCAGGGCCCCACTCCTCAGTGCGCCCTCAGAGAACAGCGCCCAGTTACTCCCGTCTGCCTGACCTCCGGCCGCGCTCCGAGCTCACCGAGCCTGCGACCGGTTCAAGGTAACACGGAGCTGCGAGCTTACTGTCGGCTCTGTCTCTGTAGCCGGCTTTCCCGTTCCAATACCCGCAAGCTCTGCGACACTCAGACACCCCCGATCCTTCTGTGACCCTGCGGGACCTGAGGCCACGCTGACCCCGCGTGGGCTTCGCTCCGGTTTAGCCTCTGGAGCGATGTCCCTCCGCGGAACAGACTTTTAAAAGTCCTGATTTTGTGCGCGGTTGCTCCGCCGCTTGCCGGGAGCCGGCCCCTCCCCCCGGGGTCTATCTTCCCGTCGCTTTGGATTCACTTCTCCGCCGGTCCTACCTTTCAGAAAGTGGTTGTTTTTCTGTTTCCAGAATTGCTGTTCTTCTTCTCTTCGATCTGCCGATGGATTTTCAGGTGTTTGCAATCTTTAGATAAGCTATCTAGCTGATCTCCGGCTAGCTGAAGCAGTCTCAGCTTGCTACTTCTCCGCCATCTTGACTCCTCCCTCCGACACTCAATTAATTAACAGGAAACTTTATTGAGACTATACTACTATTTCATGCTTTTATTTAACCAAAGATTATAATCATTATGTACATTTTCATTAGTATCTTTTGAGAAATCTTGTCTACTCTTAATGTTTCCCTTGCTCTGAGGACTTCTCTGTCTCCCAACAAGAGTGGGCACTGAGTGCCTGAAGTCTGTGGCATAGCTGAATGTCTCAGGAGCAGATTCCTAGTGCAAGCTGGGTAACTGGCTTCTCTCTCCAGCTGGTTGGTAGCACATGGGTGGAACCTAGCATAAATTTTTGAGAGCTGCATGGGTATTGCATGTGGAGAAAACCAGAGGAAGGCAGTCTGCAGATTGAACCACACCAGTTATGAAGAGCCTGTTTGACCCCTGTGAGTAAGAAATCGAGAGAGCAGAAGCTTTGATACCTCATGACATTTTCCCCCTGATTCTAGATTTCCTGGCTTTACATTTTGCTCTTGAGTTGTATCACATGCCCTTGGACTCTTGAACATGCTAAGCTAATACTAGTAAGCCAGATATTTGCAGCCAGATCAATTTTAACCAGCATCCACTAACTAGCAGTTAAATCTCTATAGCTGGCTGTCCCAGAAACTGTTTTTCTTATGAGAAGATAGATTATTTATAGCTTTCATTTTGATGTACTTCATATACAAAACACACTACTTGCATTATAAAATTCTCATGACTCTGAAGTGAGACTTTGGTATTATTATTTTCATGTTGATAGTTGAAGACACTGAGGCCCAAGAAGGTTAGAATACTGCAAGAATGCTTTTAATGAAATAGGGATTTGAATCCAAGCAGTCTGGTACAGAACCCATATTCAGACATCCCAACTCAGTTTTGAAAATTAAATAATAATGGTGGAGATTATTTCCAAGATACATATGGTATTGGGGGGATCTGCAAACATTTGTGAGAAAACGGGTATATGTGTGTGTGTGTCTATGTGCATGCATACATATGTATGTCACTGTGCATGTGTATAGGTGTATGTGTCTATATCCTTATGTATATATACAGAGATTCATTCAGCTGTGTTAGGCTATTGGTTACCTATGAAATAATCATATATGAAATTATATGAAAAGTTTCACTAGTTTTTGTATTTTGTTATGTTTTCTGGGAATACCTTCACATATTCCATGTCTAAGTAAAAAATGTAACATTGTACAATGGGCATAATTGGGCCACTCATGCCTACTTGATTTACACACTCATACAGACCTCTGAACCACCTTCTGTTAGCAGTCATCACCTTTGCATAATCTCTCAACTCTGAGCTCTAGCTGGGCAAACCTAGGGAGACAGGGTGAATTTTAAAAGGCCACCGTAAACTGAACCCAAATTACCAACAGATCCAATGGTTCAAGAATAATTTCCTCTTCAGCTTGAAATGTAGCTGTGGCTCACTGAGAAGCCGTATTACCTCCTGATTCCAAGGAAGCCCTGTCAAAGCATAGCTCACAGAGTGTAAAGTTTTTAAAGTGCATTTGTTATACTTTGCTAGTCTGACTATTAAAGTGAAACACTACACACCGTTAAACCTTCAAACTAGCACTGCACAAATACTTATCAAAAATACAGCCTCTGGGAGATTTGTTTACTCTAGAAATACACTGTCTTTGCAGTTACTTTTTCCTTAATGAGAAGGCAATGTAGGATTTGTCTTCTCCATTGGGGGGCAAAAAGCCAAGTATGGGGAATTGCCCTTCAAGTAACATGGCTGTGCCCAGTTCCTAAGTGGGGGTTCAGAAATTTTCCTGAAAGCACTTGAAGTTCTGAAATCTAGTTCTGCATATGAAAATCTTTTCTTTTGTCTAAAAATTTCATATTCACCATGTTGTTGGTATATAATATAACAATTGAAAATGTAAACCTGAAAAAAAAAAGAAAAAGAAAATATGAGCCTGAAAATATGCCTCTTGACTTAAGAGGTATTATTTTCCTAAAAGTATAAAGATATATATATATATATATATATATATATTCCTTTGCATTTGAGATAATCTAAAATTATCAGGCACTTGGAAAAATAATAGGCTGAATTAGTACTATTTTAAAGCACTATAAAAGCATCCTTTGAAACTTGATTGTTCAAGCCATCACCAATTACCAGAAGATTGTGTTTCCTTTTGTAAGCTCTTACATGAATTCAGTTCTTTGGCTTGCGCCTTGAGTATGGCATTTGCTTGGAGAATGTGTGGCCTGCCTTGTCAAACAATACAGGGTAGAGTAAAGGTCGAGGAAAAAAAAAAGGTAAACCTTCAGAGGCATTTTCTTGCTTTTCCCATTTAATTTTTCATTCAGGTTATAAATGGCATCTCAAATAGAAGGAAGTCTCCTGGGTTCATCAGGATCCTCTGCTGGTTTAATCGTGAACATGACACATGTAGACATACAGACTGAGAGAATTAGTGATTGCATCAAGAAGAGAAGGATGATCAATTATTCACCACATGCCACCAAACACAAGAAGCATGACCACTGCTTGTCTCTCATCTTCTCTGCGCTAGATATACAAAGCTCCTTCCACAGCCTACATGTTGTTGAGAGAAATATTCCTTTCAACCAATTCTCATTTTCACCAAGTCATCTACATTTGACTTTATAACAGGACCACTATATTTAAAGAAGTAAGCTAATGAATTCCTTCTCAGTTTAATTTTTTTTCATTCCTTTCTCTCCATTTATTAAAAAAATAAGAAAAAAAATTCCAGGTTAGTGACCTTAAGAATAAATTTATTATATAAAACTCACCTAGGAAATCCTATAACCTAAGCCTGAGTTATTAAAGTTTCTAGATAATCTTTGAAGGTAATGTGAAGGGTTTAGTAAATTCCTTCCATCTTTCTGTGTTTAAAAGAGATAATTCCCATCATGAAAAAAACAATAGAAATTATCCTGACACTAAAGAACGTTTCGGTCATTTCATCTATATATGAGTATCCATACTCTGTAGTCAAGGGGTATGGGCAAGAAGGCAGTTATTCAGTGCTAATCATTGCTTTGTGATCCATCAGTGTTTATTTATGAAGTGTGCAATCTTGGGAAGGTCACTTAAATTTATTATATTTATGCCTTTCACCTCTGTTTAATATCTCATCTTCCAACATTATGTACTTCACTAAGTTGTTAGAAGAATTAAATTAGATGATATTTGTAAAATCATTCAATTGATGTTACTTCCCATTTCCCCCTTTATGGCTATTGCAAAATTGTTCAACATCTTTACCTGTTATTAAAACTTATAGTGAATACTATCATAGGCCAAAAAGACACTTACTTTCTTTCAGGTTTTCCGATTCTCTTTATTACTTCTGAAAGAAGAAATTATACCTTCTTTAAAAATGTCTTTGGGGGCGCCTGGGTGGCCCAGTGGGTTAAAGCCTCTGCCTTCGGCTCAGGTCATGATCCCAGAGTCCTGGGATCGAGCCCTGCGTCGGGCTCTCTGCTCAGCAGCGATCCTGCTTCCCTTCCTCTCTCTCTTTGCCTGCCTCTCTGCCTAGTTGTGATCTCTGTCAAATAAATAAATAAAATCTTAAAAAAAAAAAAAAAGTCTTCTTTGTTCTATGGGCTCTATATTTATTGTGTAGCTTTATCATTTACTGAGACTCAATATGTGTTAGGAATTATGTTAAGATATCCTTCACTTACTACGATCTCTTTGTATCCTTACAATAATCCTGAGGGAAAAAGTCCATAATAATTTCCATTTTTCAGATAAATAAATTGAGACTCAGAGAAGTTAAGTATCTTCAATATCAGGGCTGTGAAAGCCCAAATCAGTGCTCTCAAATAGCATTTCTCAAAATTTTAATGTATAGACAAATCCCCTGGGGATCTTGTTAACATGCAAACTCTGATTGAGCAGTCTGGAGTGAAGCCTAAGAACCTGCTTTTCAGACAAGCTCCTGGGTGATAACTTTGTTGCTGTCCTTGGACCACACTTAGCATACCAAGATTGAAACACCATGTCACACATTTTAAATCTAGGCAATGCACACTCAGTAAGTATCAACTGAATTAAAAACAAAATACTAGTCAAAGGTTGGATAAAGAGAAATGAAAATCTGCTGATTTGTTCAAGTGGAATTTTTCTGGAATTAGTGACTAACTTTTTTTGGGCCCATGTCATAGTAGAAGAGTTATATGACTGTGACAAATGGCCTTTGTCATTTCATATATTTCCCTCTATTGGGCCAGTTTCATTGTCCTTCCTGAACCCCTAGCCATATTTGACCTTGTAAATATGCTTGATTATCCAGTAGACTAGAGGGAAGATATTGCCTTTTCCAATTGGCTACTTTCCAGATCCTTTCCTCACATCATGTCTCAGTCTGTCCGACTGAGTAATAATACTAAAAATCATATTAGGTTCAGATGAGAAACCAATAGGAAGAATTTATTTGTTTGTTTGATTTTAATTGACTAACAGCAGCTTAGCATTAAGGAAAGAGAAGAAGAAAAGGAGAGAGAGAGAGAGGAGAAAAGAGGAGAAATATCATTGGAGATGAAGATAAACACAAAGACTGTAGACTTTAGAGTTGTTGAAGCCTCAATCCAGGAGATAAGAATGGTTAATAAGGCAAGAGAGCAAAACCTAGGAGTTAATGTGTCACCTGCTTTTATCCTGATAACAGTATGTATCAGAACAATATGTCCAACATAGTCCAGGGACGCTTTCCCTTTGGCACATGGTTGCCGTGTGACTTTGTTTCCAAAGAGTTTACTCTTGGTTCCCCTCCTTGGAAAATGAGGTGAATGAGTCAGATAGTACATTTATGAGGATCTAATATGCACCATAAACTGTGGTGAAGAAGAGACAATGTGGACTCTGACCTCATGAAGCTTGGAGTCTAGCGGGGAAGTTGGGGACAGGAGCAAATACAATCATCCTTATTCAGGTTCTGCCATAATAGGACTTAAATTTCTAGCTTCTAGCCAATAATCCCCAAAGTTTCCTTTTCTGATGTTTACTTAGAAACCTTTGATACTTTCATCACTATGCAGAAGCACAAAGACACCCATATGCCTGTATATTTCTTTTGTCCTTGTATAATTTTATATTTTATATTGAGTTGATTCACATAGAGTTGGACTGCACATATAAATGTCATTGAGCTTACTGGTAGACATATCCAAACCAGGTAGAGCCAGCACAATTGTGTGTGATAATACAAATCACCTAAGTAAAGAAAATTGCATACATTTTTTATCTCTTGTATTCTAAATGATGGTTACCTGGGTCAGAAGTGATAAAGATACAGATTCATGTAAATGTATCTCTATGGCTTCATTCAGTCAGCCCTCAGATATGGTTCTGGAATAGGGAGAAAAACTGAATGCAAACCTAAGCTCCACTTCTGGAGCTTCCAGTCAAGTAGGAGAAATAAAATAGTAATAATGTTAGTAAGTGTACACAAACTAAGAACATGTTATGAAATAGCCTGGAACACAAAACAGAAGAATCTGAACTAAGGTGTCTTTTAAGAAAGGAGACTCCCCCTAGGAAGTGACTTGAGCTGAGCTCTAAAAGATGACTCAGGAGACACAGAGGATGGAGCCAACCCTGTTGTAGAAGGGGGAATCACGTGTTTCAAAAAGTCAAAGGCCACCATGTCTGGAGGGCAGAGATTATAGAAGGAAGATCAGGCAGAGGCTATGTGTAACTTGGTGTCCCTTGAATACGTAGGATAGCAATGACCAAATAGCAAAGCAAAGCAAACAGCATTTCTGCAGTTCAATCCTAACCACAGTAGTTTAGGTGTGTGTAGGAGTATGATATAAGTACTAGGAAACGATTCCTATTTCATTGTTTCTCAGTCAGTTTGTCCTAAGGCTCCTTACTGAGTTGGCACACATTGTACATGTGTTCAGGTGCCCAGGTTGAAGTGGGCTTTTGTTTCTGACTTTGCACAGAAGTTCTTTGCTACTTCATATGTTCTCTTATATTGTAACAAGTATATTTGTGTTATAATCCCTTATATAACAAAAGTGGTGTTTTGTGTGGAGTCCTAAGAGTTGTCCATAGGGATTGGGATGGAGTCACATATTTTACTAAGAACATTGTAAATAATTGTATAAATTGTGTAAAGACCCACATGTATAACAGATCTGTTAAATAACCAATGGTCACCATTTTCCTTCAATCACACTTGCCCATTCATGCTCTCTCAACTGGATTCAGAGATTTCAATTTCATGAGGGCCCCCAGTCCCACAGATGCACACAAATAGACCTCTGGTCAAACCACTAACCTAAACACACTCCTATCCCTAACACATCTCCTATGATGTGTATTCACTACTTAGGTTTACATTCTGAGAACCTGTGCTGTGATACAAGTCCCAAATGTATTTAAATGAGTTGAGACTTTATTGAGCAGCTACTCAGTATAGATACTATTTCATTCATTCATTTTATATCTCCTAAGTACCCATCATACGATAATAGAAACCCAACTGATAAAATGGTGAAAAAACAAACTTGGGTCCCATATTTCAGGAATCACTGTGGCATAGCATTGTTCTAAGAGTCAATTGAGGCAAGTGAATGTGAAATAATTTTGAAAATGACAAATATTACCCATGCATTAATCATTTTATTTACTGCCCTTATGCTTAAGCAATTTGGAATATATTCAGGGCAGAAATGCTAACATCAATAAAACATGGAGAAATACATTTTATAGGAAATAATAGAATGGGGTAGTGTATTTCATATTGTGGTTCACCAAAGCAGTCAAATGTCAAAGCAGGCATTTCAAGTTGCTGTGAAACAGAGATTTCTTGGAGGAGAGGAGAGCTGAGCTGGCCCTTTGACAGAGGAATTTCCATAAAGGATTACCAGTACCTCTCTGCCTTCTTGACCCTTAGAATATCTTATGAATAAGAATGTATTGTAAATCACTGCATTGTTTTGCCATATTTAAAATAGAGATCCTATTGTGTATCACTGCCATTATAACTCTAAGGACTAGGTCTAATTATTTCTTCTCTAAAAGCATGGTTGTGAAACAGATTTAGATTTCACTGCTTGTTAAACTAAATGGAAAAGAAACTGATGGTTTTACAAAAGAGACAGAAAGGTGATTTATTTCTTCTACCAAAAATGCAGTAGATACCCTGTTGTTCCTTCTGCCTTTGCTGAATTATAGTATGGTCATTTGGAATTATAGTGTGGTCATTTGGAATTGATATTCAGGTCAATATCATTCTTTGAAACTAGTATTTCTTTGTAGATATAATTTGCTCCTTATATGTTACTTAAGGCATGTACAAAGGAACTTCACATGCTTCCAGGAAACTTTTGGCCATTTCAACCATCATGAAACAATAACATAACACAAAACCATTAGTGAAATTGATGACAAAAACGCGACATTTGTTGAAATAAAAAGCAGTGGTATGTTTCATTAAAAAATTCATAAGAAACAAAAAACACTTCCAACTAGGCTTCTGATTCAATATTTTCTTCTTATCTCCCCATGGGCTCTTTAATACAAGATATTAAATTTAAAGTAAATATGGATGTCCCTTGGAAACCAAAGTCTTTGAAGAAAAATGTGAAAATGTATGTTAAAAGTATATATGATGGAGCAGTTTTGATTTCGAACCTTTTTGTATAACCATAGTAGTTAGAAAAATGTAACTACCTATTAAATTTATTTTGTTTCCATATTTAACCCCAATTACCCTGTGCAGGGGAATTCTTTAAAAATTTAATTCTCCCTCTTTTTTATTTTTTCTGCTTCTGCAAGCCTTTTCCCCCCTCATGTAAATTGCAGCAGGTGCACAAAATTGAAGACATCACAATTAAATGTAATCAAATATTTTAGGCACTAAAGAACAGCTCCAGGAAAACAAGTCAAAAGAAAAAAAAAAAAAAAAGGCTTTAAGTGAGTGGATTTTCAAACACCCAAGGCACCATAGGACCAATTAAGAGAGTCAGATACCAGGACACATACTGACATTAATTATCTTTGAGTTCAGGGAAATAAAAAATAAAAGCAACAATTATCATAAAAAATCTCCACACAGTGCTTGTAAGTTGTGCTAATCTACAACACACCTGGGTTTCAGATATTTAAAGCGAATACTCAATCAGTTGGTAACGACCTCACAGAGGGGCTCATGGGACATTTTTTCCTTCCTGTGATCTGCCAATCAGACAGAGGGTCTAAAATGATGTCCAACAGCTACGTCTGCTTTATCTCGCATCACTCACAAGAATTGCAGACAGAAGCACTGCATAATTTATTCAATAAAGTAAGTCACAAAGCCAGTATTCTCTTTAGGGGATGTTTATTCAAATAGAAGGAAAAGTCAAGAATAGATAGTCAAGGTAAAAATTTGTATCGTTAGAGTCTCAAAGTCCCAAGATGTCTCTGTAAATTTATTCTCCCTGAAGCCAGAAAGAATCTTACTAAAGAGAACAAATATTTCAGTCTGGGAATATGGGTTTTCATTTTTTAAAATGCACAGGAGGGGGCAGAGGAAGAAAGTTAAGTGCTATCAGCCAAGAGGAATAGAAAGAAAAAAACAAACTTTTTATTACAATTAACTGAAATTTGATTGGTAATTTGAAACAAAGCATAAAATTATAACCAGAAAGAGGATTTTTAAGTGCTACAAAATTGCTAAGTTTCTAATAAACAGAGGAGCAATTAGCATGAATATAAATTATTAGAAAGGACTATATAAACGTTATTAGATTGAATGCCCTCAAAATATATGGTCGTGGTATAAATATAAAATCACCAAAGTATCTTATAAAATTTTGGCATAATATATTAATATTTGTCAGTGTACTCCTGGGAGACAGCAAATATTTTTTTCTTTTGTTTTTTGTTTTCTATTTTTCACCTTCTTGTCCCCTTGTCTCCTTCCTGTACCCATGGAGATGACTCTCTTCTTCACGAATTATAAATTTAATTTATATATAATTTTTCAAACTTGGACATTAATTTTAATATGATACTAATCCCAAAAATGTAGCTTTGATTCTCCTAAATCAGTTGAAGACTGTGATCATGTGTATGGTAATTTTTTAAAGTGTTAAAAAATCTATGGCGTTAGATGGCATGTGATGTTGTATGTATATCTTTTTGTTTGTACAAATTTGAGTAAGTTTTCTACTATGGTACAAAACACAGAATACATATGTAGGTATACTTAGGATTTGGTTTTTTTCAAGATTTATTTATTTATTTTAGAGAAGAAGAGGAGGGGCAGAGGGAGAATATCTTTCAAGCAGACTCCCCACTGAGCACAGAGCCCTCTGAGCAAAGCAGGGCTGGATCCCAAGACCCGTTAGATGATGACCTGAGTCCAAACCAACAGCTGGCCGCTTAACTGACTTAGCCACCCAGGTGCCCCTATACTTAGGATTTTTAAAATCATTCTGTTTAGCAGGTCCATAATTTTAGTAGAGCTTCTAATCAGCAATTGGAAAGAACAAAGTATGCAGTTAAGTACTGCTGATCAGTACAATGATCCTAATACAGTGTGGAAATTCATTTTTAAATTATGTACTTTGTGGTAACACATTGATTCCTTGACAATCATATGCCTTTAGATTAAACCGCAAATGTTTAGTGGCAAAATATGAGTTATTTTGTTGTACAAATACACATAGCTGTATAAACTACGACATGGTCAAATATTTAGTCCACCTATTTATTTTTTTAAATGAATTTATATTTAAAAAGGTAACCTTGGGGCACCTGAGTACCTCAGTCACTTAAACGTCATACTCTTCATTTGGCCTCAGATCATGATTTCAGGGTTGTGGGATCCTGAGCCCCATGTGAGGCTCCGTGCTCAATGGTCTGCTTGAGATTCTCTCCCTGGCCCTCTCTCCCTCCCCCTGCTCATATGCTTTCTCTCTCTCTCAAAAATAAAAAAATAAATCTTTTAAAAAAATGTAGCCTTGAGATCTTAAGAAGTTTTTAAGAATCTTATCAAATCTAGAAAAAATTAAAATTGACAGATTTTACTACATCCAAATTTAAAATGTGTTTATACTAAAATGCATGACAAAAAAATTTTAACAGATGGAAAATTAGGAAGAATTGCCTCATTTATGTAGTAAAGAGTTGATAAGTTTACTAAATAGAGGTACTTAGCTACCATTTAAAGAATATTTCTATTTAATTTGAGTTGCCTATAAGATAGGATATTTAAATTAGATAAACACATAGAATAGAAGTAGAATTGACTAATAATTAAGAAAATACTTAACAATGACACTTTAAAAATATTAAATTTGTAGGGGCGCCTGGGTGGCTCAGTGGGTTAAGCCGCTGCCTTCGGCTCGGGTCATGATCTCAGGGTCCTGGGATCGAGTCCCACATCGGGCTCTCTGCTCAGCAGGGAGCCTGCTTCCCGCTCTCTCTCTCTCTCTCTGCCAGTCTCTCTACCTACCTGTGATCTCTCTCTGTCAAATAAATAAATAAATATATTAAATTTATAAAAATGACTTGATAATAGATAATGTAATCACCATCACAATGAATAATAAACAGGTAAATATAAGTTATGTTTATTAAAAGTTTTAATTTACAATACTTTATATTAATAACATATTAGAATTAGTGCACATGTCCATCACTTAGAGACTGAATAAATAAATTATGGTGCATCTATAAACAGATTATATTAACCATTAAAAATTTGAATTTTAAATTTATTATCATGAACTATTCTTTATATAGTCTATTCACAACTTGGTTTTCACAATGTTTGGACTGGAACAAATACCACAGATCACTCCAAACCAGAATTCTATGGTTCAAAATAAAATGTATTCTTTTTTTCTTCCCTCTTTCTCTCAAACCTGAAGCAGACATGTTTGGTTTTACCAACAAAAATATTGTTTTTATAAACTGAGTAATCAGTGAGATTATGATCAAGGATTGTCACATAAAAATTCAGGTTTATGAATCCTGAGAAATCCAAAGGTTTGTCCCCATTGACCCCACATTTCAGATGGTAAGTGTAATTTAGACTTATATAACAAATGGGTCTAGACAGGTGCTCTCCAGTTAGCCATGGTCTACCATTCTCTGTCGTTTCTGACACTGACTAAAGGAGTTAATTGCCATTTTAATTGCATTTGAACTCTTGTTTTCCTTTGGTAGGAAAATATTCCTACACATTTGGCCTTACTCATTTGCATGCTTTGCAAGTGTTTGTTTACATCCCAGATCTGCTCTTCTCAACATGTTTCAATTTCAAGAACCAAGTGAAAAAAAGATACATACTATTAAACTTCACTTTGCCCTGACAAGTTATAAGCAAATGTCCAAATTTTCTGACTAGTCTTGTTGTTTAACATTTAACTTTAATGCTCTCCTATGTAAACTCATACTTAGTCTCAGAACTTCCTGACATGGCATTGCCATTTTGGATGTGTGATTTTCACTATGACTATGTTTTTTTTGATATTAGTGTATATTACAACTTTCATTGCTTTAAGGCTACAATATTTTCAATGCTTACTTTATATGCTATGTGACTGGTACCATTTTTATTATCCAGTCTAAGAAATTTATCTAAATTGAAATTTTATTATTAAGGTTTTTCTTCTTATTAAGGATACTTAGAGGTCTATTTATAATTGAACAAAGCTAAAAGGCCAAAATAAATGAAAAATAATACAGTAAGCTTTAAAAAATTATAATTCAATATTTTTAAATAAAATATATTCAATAAAATGTTCCTGCAGTTTTCTAAGAAAAGGTAAAAAAAATATTGGGACATCTTACATAATTAAAGTCACATGTGTCTAGTAGGCATCCTCATTCAATTGAAGTTTAAACCATGTAGCAATTGATTCACAGACCTGTCCCCCTGGGGATAAAAATATATGTTTATAAAAAATAAAAAATTAAAAAAAAAAGAAACTATGTAGCAATTGTAAATTTTAAGATTCCATAAAAGTTTGTTTGTCTTATAATTAGCCATGCATTTTATTTTAAGCAAAAACAAAACAAAACAAAAACAAAAAACAAAAACAAACATTAAGTATTTTTTTTTGACTTTTTGTTTTGTTTTGTTTTGTTTTGTTTTAATTTTACTGTCCAGTGGGCCACATCCTACAATCAGTGCTAGGAAGAGAAGAGGAATGAGGATTAAAAAGAAAAGATTAGAGGGAGGTGTATGAAACTAGAGAGGATGAGTGATGTTTTGCCCTGGAATACTTTATTTTCTTAATTGGAAAAAAAAAAAAAAAAATGCTTGGGACCTAAGGACACCAGCCACTGAATCCATTTTGTTGTTGTTGTTGTTGTTGTTGTACAAAGCAGATCAATGAACCTGTTTATTTATTCATAAAACTATTTACCCTGTTATATGGAGGAATAACCAAAAGAGAGTAATTCTGATTTCTTTCTTTGTCTTTCATTCTTCTCTACTAATCTTTGTACGGAGGGAAACATATAAAACACGATGTTCAGTGATATCTTATTATAAGTTAGGGGGAAAAGGGGAGGGCTTGGTTTTTCAAGTAGGAAAGGATGACTAAGCTTTTATATATCTACCATGATTTATTTTTTTTCTCTTTCCCTTTTCTCTCTCAACTCTGTATAAACAGAAAGAAAATGTTCTTTTCTGCCCAGACTAAAGCAAAGCCAATTATCCCAGTGGACAGAGGTTTTCCCAAAAGATTTATTATGACAGTCTGGTGTCAGGCTTATGATGGCAATAACCAGTCTAATAAATTTAAAATCGAAAGAAAAACTCATGAATTTATGTCTGGTATCTTCCTATTCTTGTCTTTTTATATGTCTTACATATAAATTCTTCTATCTGGAATTTCCAGCGTTCATTTTTTTAACCTCAGGATTTTTTATTTAGATGTCTTGAAAAAATACTTGAAATGCCTACCTTGATGGATACATGTATATACATATCTTGACTTTTTATGAAGAGCTCTTTACCTCCTTAACTTTTAAATCCATTTTTGCTACCTGGTTGAACAAATTTAATAATGTACTTAAGCTTACTCAAATTCATGTCACTGCTAACACTTAAAAACTTAAAAAAAAAAAAAAAAAGATGATCCCTAAGTTATTAGCTTCAGTTCTTAGCTAAAAATAAATTATCCTCTCTATACAATGAGAATTTGAAAAGGGAATGATTGGATCCATTCCTTTAATTACTTGAGAAAAAAAAAAGATTTTTTTTCTTTTTTTTTTAAAACAAGTTTCCCCAAAAAGCATGTCATGAGGCAACTTGTATTAGACTTCCTCTTAATATTTTGATTAAGCCCTACATGTTGCATTTATACATGAGTGAAATATTTAAAAGATTGATTAAATTTTTAAGGGGGAAAAAAAAAACCCTGAAATGTAGAGTTGAGAGATTACTTATGTATTTTATCTTTATTATGTTATTTGAATTTTTTAAGAAGGTCTTTTCTGAAATGTCACTCTTTCTACTTCTAATTTGAAAACCAAACAAAGCACATCATTTAATTGGCCTTAAACCTAGAAAAACAACGGAGGACATGACCTATGTAGTATATAAATTGTACAAGTTCAGAGGATCTTAGATCTTAGTTACAACTAGATCATTTGTACAAGTTGGTTTATTCGTTCAACAAACATTTGCCATTCTGAAACAACTAAGAACCTGACAGGGAAAGTCCCTGTCCTCCTGTAGTTTAGGTTTGAGTTGATAGTGGTGGGAGGGAAGTGGGGAGGGGAATTGTCACAAAATGAAATCATGAAAGTGATCATTGCAGATTGTGAAAACCACTTTAAAGGGAATAAATGTTCTGGTGTGGTCAAAAATTGGAAGCAGAGAATTATTTAAATGGGAAGGAAAACGCTCAGAAAATTATACTTAGGATGAACTGAGACATAAATGGTAAAGAAGACTCAAGTGTAGAATCTTCCCTACAGAAAGTGAATTTGCCTAATTTAGGAAAAAAAAGAAAAAAAGTAAAGTTAAGATAGTTTATGAACTGACAGGAAGCCAGTGTTACTAAAGCCAAATGGTAGAGAATGTGCACAACCTCTGGTCAATTTAGAGAGAAGCTCCAGTGCCAAATTTTGCAGTTTTTAGCACAGTAAGTTTTATTTTTTATTATATTCTTATGGTATACAGGAGGGGGGAAAAAGCATATGAAAGATGGTAAGAGTGGAGGGATGTTTAAAACAAACTATTCTAGTTTTATATAAATGTTTGCTATAAAACAATAAATCACTAAAATCCCACAGTGTATCCAGTTATAGCTAGAAATTTTTATATTTAGAAATGATCTGTAAAGTTGAAAGCAAATCAGATTTCATTTAAAGTCTGTAACATTGGCCACTCATGACCATAGGGTATCAATAGAGCATAGGAAACATGTCAGTCACCTCAGCATGAATAGAAATACAGTGGTGTTTCTCCATCATACTTCAATGCATAAGTTAATTTTTCCTTTTGGTAATTTTTAAAATGCTGAAAAAGGAAATGTTTGGATAACATGTATACAGCTGAAGTATAATGTAACAATGATATTCTAATATGTCCATAAAGGAAAAAACCACAAAGATTTTACCATAATTTATTTAAGTGTGATTCATTTTACATAAATCATGAAACACTCAGAACAGCAAATTTCACACAGCCACAGTTTCTTCTTTCACTTATAGAACTGCCTTTTGGATTCATATTCCTATATTAAGGAGCCTTTGTTATATTGCTTACATTTGTGTTTTCACTAAATAATGAGGATAATTTATTGTCATACTTTGTTACAGTGTAACTTTTATATCTTCAGGTGGAGCTGCTTTGGATGCTTTTAAACTTATTAGGGGGTCTCTGTAATATTATCAATTCCTGAAGTTTAATTCTTTGTGTTGATCAAGATGTTTTGAAAAAAACATTAAATATACTTTTCGTAATTTTCTATTTAACATAAACACAATTGTTGCTATCATTTTCTCTAAATATGCCATGGTAATTTTAAATTTAAAGCATAGGGATTTATATTCGCTGCATTAGATTCATTATTTATTGTAGGCATTTGGAAATAAAAGAATGTAAGTACTATATAGCAATGAGAACATCCATGTAAATTGATTGACTTTTCTTTAACCCACTGAGCCACCCAGACACCCCTTGATTGACTTTTCTTTAACATAGATCTAGAAAAGTAGAAGTAAGTTATATTAAAAATAACATAGGTGAGAGATAATATAGTTGGGGGATTTTTAAATCTCTTTGATATGATAGCAGGGTTTTAAGGATCTTTATTAATCAGCTGAGGAAGAGAAATTAAATGTTTTTCTAACCTCCATCAGTAGTTGCTGATATTGCTTTAAAGCACACATTCACTCACATCATTCTTGTTTTAGGACATCTATTAGTTTCTTATTTTTTCAAGTTTTTTTTTTAATTTTTTATTTTTGTAATTTTTTATTTTTTATAAACATATATTTTTATCCCCAGGGGTACAGGTCTGTGAATCACCAGGTTTACACACTTCACAGCACTCACCAAAGCACATACCCTCCCCAATGTCCATAATCCCACCCCCTTCTCCCAAACCCCCTCCCCCCAGCAACCCTCAGTTTGTTTTGTGAGATTAAGAGTCACTTGTGGTTTGTCTCCCTCCCAATCCCATCTTGTTTTTATTTAAATTCTAGTTAGTTAACATGGAGTGTAATATTAGTTTCAGGTGTAGAATTTTGTGATTCATAATTTACATACAACACCCAGTGCTCATCGCAAGTTCCCTCCTTAATACCCATCACTCTTTACCCATCCCTCCACCTTTCCTCCAATAACCCTCAATTTGTTCTCTATAGTTGAGTCTGTTTTTCTAGTTTGCCCCTATCTCTTTTTTATTTTTGCCCCTATGTTTATCTGTGTTGTTTTTTAAATTCCATATATGAGTGAAATCAGGTGGTATTTGTCTTTCCCATACTAATATCCCAGTGTAGGGACTAAATCAATAAAGTAACTGAAGACAAAAAATTATATAGAAATAATTTTTAAAACCATGCTGAGTGAATTTTTTTTTCTTTCAAATACAAATATCAATAAAGATTTTCAAAATGCTTAACTTCTTTTGGTTTCTAAATCTGAACCCAAGGGCACCTGGGTAGCTTAGTCAGTTAAGTGTCCACCAACTCCTGATTTCTGTTCAGGTCATAATCTCACAGTCACTGGTGAGACCTTCAATGGGATTCTGCATTGGGCGTGGAGTCCTCTTGGGATTCTCTCTCACCTTCTCCCTCTGCTCCCTCCCCCTGCTCCTGTGTGCTTTTTCTCTCAAATAAATAAATCTGAACACAATGAGAACCCAATCATCAAATAATGTATATATTCAAAATTGTCCCATTTTGAATCATGGCATTTTAAAGAAAAAAACACAAGTTTATTATGCATGTGTTTTAAGAGCATTATGAAATGCAGTTATCTGTTTTATGCTATCCTTTATTTCTTATAAGCAAAGGAATGCCTAGAAGAGGTACTGAAAATTTCTAGACAAAGAATTTTAAAAAATGTTTCAAACTTTTTCAATTCTTTCCTATATTGTTGGAAGAAATTGTTTTGGTTGATGAGTTTTTAGAAATTTCCTTGGATCATCAATAATCAATCACTGTAATAATTAGGGAGGCATATAATTTGAATTATGCTTATATATATATATATTTCTGATGTTGATTTTTTTATTTTTCATACCTCAACTATATATATATCTGAGTCCCAGTGCTAAGAATAGAGTAATGCTATTTTTTATCTTCAAGCAAACCATTATATTTTCCCTCTAATCAATTAAAATGTATCAGTATCACATTTTTTTCTAAGAAAATGTAGATGTACTGCTTGTGTTAGTTATGTACTACCATTTATGAAATTACTTGAAAATTTAGAACTTAAAACAATGAACAACTCAAGAATAAGACAAGTGATCCAATCTTTTAAAATGGACCAAAATTTGAATAGTGATATGTACAAAAAAGAGATGACAGTGGTTAATAATCAGAAAAAGATGCTTAACATGATTAGTCATCAGGGAAATGCAAATCAAAGGCGCAGTGAGATACTACTTCACACTACTATAGCAAATTTCTGAAGGCAGATAATAACAAGTTTTGGCAAAGTTGTGGAAAAATTGGAACCATCGTACACTGCTGGTGGGACTGTAGGCAGTGCTGCCACTTTACAATAAAGTCTGGCAGTTCCTCAAAACTTCAACATGGAATTATTGTATCATTCAGCAATTCCATTCCCAGGCATACATCTAAGAGACATGAAAATGTATTTCCAGTAAATAAATTACAAATGACTGATCAAAGCAGGATTATTTATAATAGGATTATTTATAAGAGTGGAAACAATTCAAATACCCATCAACTGATGAATGAATAAGCAAATATGGTACATCCATAGAGTAGAATAGAAATGATTTGGTAAAATGAAAAGAAATCAAGTGATATATGCTACAACATGGATGCCCCTCCAAAACATTTTAAGTAAAATAAGCCAGTGACAAAAGACCACATGTTGTATCATTCTATTTGTATGAAATGTCCATAAGCATAGAGATAGAATGTCTCTATGTCTAGAGACTGAATTACATCAGGTTGCCTAGGACTAAGGGTTTGAGAAGCAGAAGGTGATGGGGTAGGGGGAGGGGAGTGACTGCTGTTGAGTAAATATTTATTTTTGGGATAATAAAAGTATTCTAAAGTTGGATTATGGTAATAGTTGTAAATCTATTTAGTATCACTAAATTGAGCACTTTAAACTGGAAAACTTTATGATATGTCACTACATCTCAATAAAGTTATTATAACAAAAAAACAAACACTTATAATCATATTTGTGTGTGTGTGTGTGCGTGCGTGCACATGCACACACGTGCACGCACCAAGCTGGTTGTTTCTGGCACAATGTCTTGCATGATGTTACTGTCAAAAGTCAACTGGAGTGGCGCTTGGGTGGCTCCATCAGTCAGACAGCTGACTCTTGGTTTTGGCTCAGGTCATGATCTTGGGGTCCTGAGATCAAGCCCCACATCTGGCTCCATGGTTTGTGTGGAACGTGCTTAGGATTCTCTCTCTCCTCCTATGCTCCCTACCCATACCCCTCCCTAACCACTTGTGCACTCTCTCCTTCTCTCTTCCTCTCAAAAAGAAAGAAAGAAAAAATAAAAAGAAAAAAGTCACCTGGAATCACAGTCATTTGAAAGCTTCACTGGGCTGGAGGATTCATTTCCAGTATGGCTGACTCAATTGTCTATTACCTGAAGGCCCCATTTCCTTGCCTTGAGTTTCTCTAAACAGAGCAACTTCAGTGTCCTCATGACATGGTAGATGACTTTCCTCAGAGCAAGTGATCCTAATAAGGAAAGCAGAAGCCACAGTGTCTTTTATGATCAAGCTTTAGATATCAGGTATTGTCATTTTCACAATATCCTAATTGCTACACAGGCCAGACCTATATATTGTTGGAAGATACTACACAAGGCTGTGACTTTTTGGAGATGAGAATCATTAAGTGATATCTTCTCTAAGCACATTTTCTAACTTGAAATTAAAATGCATATTTTACATTAAAACAATATTTGAAATAGGGACAGCTCCATAGAATTTGGGATATGTATTTTGTATTATATTTCCAATGACTTGACTTTTTAAGCCATTCTTCTCAACTTAATTCACATTATAGAAGGAATCCATTAGAACACTATGATATTTGCTACACGTGTCATAAAAGGATCTCATATTATTATTCTCACATTGCTAAAGAATTTCTCAAAGACTTCTATGGCAACAGAGATGTGCAAAGAATTATTAACTATTGAGGATTTTTTAATTGGACAAGAATAACTAGTTATAGTTTCTAAATTTCAGTGTTCTAAGAAAAGCAATTATTAGCAAGATTTTATTTACATATTTTCCCCTGTGGTTTGCAAGCTGAAAAGCTGCTGACATTTGTATTTCCACAAATATTTATTTTTTTCCTGGTATTTTATTTAATTTATAGTAACCGTATACATGAAATTAAAGGTAACCATGGTATAGACAATCCATATAGGCCAGGTCAATCTGGCCTAGTGTTGACCAGGAGCCTTATTGATAACATAAATAGTGAATTAACACATGTTTTGTATATGTATGATGTACAATATTCTTACAATAAACTAAACTAAAGAAAAAAACGTTAACAACAAAGTAATAAGAAAGAGAAAATACAATTTTATACTGTATTTATTTGAAAAATGTGTATATAAATAGATCTGCATATTCTTGTTCTTAAGTCTTCTTGCTCTTTTACCAGGTGAACAAAATAAAGATTATATTACATATACATATCAAACAGAATTTTAGAGTACCTTTCTTCTCTTTGTTCACCTATTTCCTATATATTTCATTCATGACTGGCCACATCATCTTCTCCACCACTGCTCAAGTTTTATTCCACTTCTCTGCTACCGTAACATTTGTATATCACTCTATCATTTTGAAATTTTGCCAAATCATCTAGCTTAACATCTAGACTGAAGATTCTTGTGAGCTTATGGGCTTTTCCTCTGCATCTCCAAACCTACTGTGTAACACCTTGTAAATTATAGACACTCAACAAAATGAGTTGTTTACTTAGAGTTGGAAAGGATATACAATGTCATCTCTTCTAGCATCCTACATTAATGAGGAAATGCCTACTATGGCTATCCTCGCAGATGACATTCAGCTTCTGTTTTAGTAAATTGATTATGAGGACAATGTTTGGCATCTTATTAAATTGCTTATGATATAGTTGTCATTTTTTTTCAAAAATTTTAAGTGTTGGTTAATTGAAATATGTTTCCTTTTGACTTGTAATTATTTATTTCTATCTTTGATAGTAATAAAATATAGCTTTAAGATTTCTGAGTAGTTTCAAATGTATTGATCATCTCTATTATGACCCCAAACTATATTATTCAGATTTCAGCAATCACAGATTTCCCCAATTTTCTTCTTATGAAATAGTTTTCATGCTTTGTCACATATTATTTTCCTCTCAGTTATCTCCAGTTCACCCTAAAAATGGCACCTTGAACTGAAAACAAAACCAGTCATATACAGAGGATAAAAGGCTAAATATGTACTGTTAAACATCTATTGAGGAAGGTTTTTGTATGTGATTTAAAATTGATCTCTCACAGTGGTAATTCTGTGGTCAGTTAATTCTGCCTGAGGTTTTTTTCAAATGAAATATTAGCAAGGGCCATTTTAAATAATTTCATACTATTCATTCCACTGATTCTCTTTTAAAAATAGGTTTAGTCCTGCTTGATGCTAGCAGGGGCAGGCAGAACATTCCCCACAATTGGGTACTATAAATAAGAATGCAACTAAATTATCAAAAGCCACCACATCATCAGAATGGGTTCTATCTAATCTCATTCCGGGAGTTGCTTCCATGCAGGACCAATATTATAAAGGTATTACCAATTAAAGAAGATATCCATGAGTAGTTTACTTACTTTTACCACATGTGCAGATGAGACAAGAATTCTGTAAGACCTAATAAATTTTGAACAAGCAAACTCATTATAATTCCTGTTATAGTTAAGCATTGAAGAACTCTTGGGTTAGTGGTAACAAATCCTCACATAGTCAAAAATATGCTTCCAACTTTTAACTCTCCAAAAATTTCTGTTGACCAGGAGCCTTATCGATAACATAAATAGTTAACTACCACATGCTTTGTATATGTATTACATACAATAAACTAAGCTAAAGAAAAAAAATGTTGCTGACAAAGCAATAAGAAAGAGAAAATGCATTTTTATACTATATTTATTTGAAAAATTCTGTATATAAATAGACATGCATAGTTCAATCTTATGATGTTCACAGGTCAACTGTATTTTTAAAGATTTATTTGTTTATTTTAGATGAAGAGAAAGAGAGAGAGCACTCAGGGCTGAGGGATAGAAGGAGAGAGCGCCTTAAGCAGACTCACATGATCTTTGAGGTCACGACCTGAGCAGAACCCAAGAGTCTTGCACTTAACCAGCTGTGCCACCCAGGCACTCACAGGTCAACTATATTTAAAGCCATGGTCATTTTATAGTAACCAATCCTTTGTCCCATGTGCACACCCTTCCTGAACCACTCCCAGGTCTGCTCCTAAGATGGAATGAGCTAGAGCTCATTTTGTTCAGCATTTAATTACTCTCTAATTCATTTGCATATAGCTTATCATTTTATAATATCATTAACATACAGAGAAGACAGCCATAACTGAAATATAAGTGGAATATAAGTGGTGGCATCTATGCAATCCAGTATCATAAAGACCCTCTTCTTTATTTAATAAAACTCCTAATGTATTCTTTGGTTCATCTTATCCTTATAGTTGCAGGAATACAGATATTCTATATTTCTTTTTCTCCTAATATCTCCTTTGAACTCATTAACAACATACTTTATTGCTACCAACTAAACCTAAAACTTTTCCCTTCTTCAGTATATTAGATTGCCCACATGACAAATATTGAAGTAATCATAAATAATATAGAAGAAAAATTTAAAAATTATGTATCTTTGGCTTAATAGTAATAATAGTGAGCATTTATTAATGTTTAATATGAGCAGGTACTTTGCTCCTGGTGTCATATGTCTCTCTCTCTCTCTCTTTTTTTTTTTTTTAAGTATAGTTGACACTCAGTTTAACATTAATTCCATGTGTACAGCATAGTGATTTGACAAGTCTATACATTATACTATGCTCACCACAGGTGTAGCTACCATCTGTCATTATACAGTGCTGCTATAATACTGTTGACTATATTCCCCATACTGTACCTTTTATCCCCATAGTGTATGGGGATATTCCCCATACTGTACCTTTTATCCCCATCGTGTATTCATTTCATAACTGGAAACCAAGATCTCCCACTTGCCTTTATTCCTTTTGCTCATCCCCTTTGGCAACCATCAGATTTTTCTCTGTATTTATGGGTCTGTTTCTTCTTTTTGTTTGTTTGTTCACTTGGTTTTTGTTGTTGTTGTTGTTGTTGTTGTTTTGTTTTTTCTAATTCCACATGTAAGCAAAATCATATGGTATTTTCTTTCTCTGTCTCTGACTTATTTCACTTAACATAATACCCTTTAGGTCCATCCATATTATCAGAAAGGATAAGATCTCATTTTTTTGTTATGGCTAAGTAATATTCCATTATATATGTCATATCTTTTTTCTTCATCTATTGATGGATACTTGAGTTACTTCTATAATTTGGCTATTGTAAATAATGCTGCAATAAACATAGGGGTGAATTTATCTTTTCAATTAATGTTTTCATTTTCCTTGGTTAAATACCCAGTTGTGGAATTACTAGCTCATATGGTATTTCTATTTTTAATTTTTTAAGAACCTCCATACTGTTTTCCATAGTAGATGCTTCAGTTTACATTCCTACCAACACTGCATGAGGGTTCCTTGATTTCTACACCCTGGCCAACGCTTGTGTATTTCTTATCTATTTGATACTAGCCATTCTGACAGGTGTAAGGTGATATCTTATTGTGGTTTTGATTTACATTTCTCTGATGATTTTTAATATTGGATATCTTTTCATGTGCATTGACTATCTATTTAATCTTATTTGGAAAGATATCTATTTATATTTTCTGCCCAATTTGTATTTTTTTTTTGTTTTAAGATTTATTAATTTATTTTAGAAAGAGAGGGCATGAGCACACAAGTCAGGGGAGGAAGAGACTGTCCAAGCCAACTCCCCACTGAGCTCAGAACCCAGTGTGGGGCTGGATCTCATGACCCATGAGATCATGACCTGACCTGAAACCAAGAGTCAGATGCTTAACTACTGAGCCACCCAGACACCCCTTCTGGCCCACTTTTTAACCAGATATGTGTGTGTGTGTGTGTGTGTGTGTGTATTGAGTTGCTTAAGTTCTTTATATATTTTGGATATTAACCCTTTATTGCATATTTCATTTGCAAGTATTTTCTCATATTCAGTAGGGTCCCTTTTTGTTTTTAGTTGACAGCTTCCTTGGGTGTACAAAAGCTTTCAATGTAGTCTCAACAGTTTATTTATGCTTTTGTTTCCCCTGCCTTAGGAGACATATCTAGAAAGATGTTGCTATGGCTGATGTCAGAGAAATTACTACCTCTGTTCTCTTCTAGGATTGCTATGGTTTCAGGTCTCATATTAAATCTTTAATACATTTTTAGTTTATTTTGGGGTATGGTGTTAGAAAGTGGTTCAGTTTTATCCTGTTGCATGTAGCTGTCTAGTTTTCCCAACACCATTTATTGAAGAGACCCTTTTCTCCATTGTATATTCTTGCATCTTTGTCGTAGGGTAATTGATCATATAAATATGGGTTTATTTCTGGACTCTCTGTTCTGTTAACATTGATCTCTGTGTCTATAGTTGTGCCAGTAACACATGGGTTTGAGTACTACAGTTTTATAGTATAACTTGAAATTCAGTGTCACATGTTTTAACGTGCTCTATTCTCATAAGAATCATCTTGAGAAGTATCAGTATTATCTCTTGATATAGATGATAAAACTGAGGCTAGCAGAGCTGAGTGCAAGTTACAAACCCAAGAAATCTAACTCTAGAGTTATGGTTTTTATCTGATATAATTCCAGAATCATTTAAAAATTTGGCCTTGTCACCTAGTTTTCTAATTTTGTTTCTAGTACAGATATAATGAACATAAAAATATAAGTATAGTTTCTATAATTTTTTCTATTTATTGATAAGTGTTCAAAAGAAGATGGCTCAAAATGGAACTTTATTGATACTCAGCTTATCTTCAGCAGTATAACACTGAGCTCCTTTCGCCAGCAGACAACATTGATTATTCATGATCTATATTTTGTTAGTAAGAAGAAAATGTATCATCATATATAACAAGAACAGTGCTCTGTGCATGATGAATCATGGCTCTTCCCTCTACTTCTAACATCTCTTCTGGTTCCATTCTTTTTTGCTAATGTTTTTAATTTCAAGCTTGAAAGAAGATGGCTGTAGCTGTTCTAAAAGTCACATGACAATATTCAGAAAAATGTTTCCATGTGTCTTTCTTTGTAGGACAGAAAGCTTCCCCTGAAATTTCCCAGTTACCTTTGTCAAGGGAATGGAAGTACAATCATTTGCTTAACCTAAATTATCCTAGAAGAATTAGATATTGGGGCATCAGAAAAATGAGTATAATAATCAGTAAAGAATGCATTGATATTTTGTCAAATCTAAGTCACTGTCTGTACTAAGACACATTATTTTTAGTGCCATTGAGAAAGCAAATATATTGTTAATTAAACTGTGCGACATCAGTGATTATAAGATATGTTCTTAGGTATAGATGCTGAAGCATGAGGACAAAAAGTGAATTTTATGATCGATAAAATACAGTATTATCTTACCTTCTTTATTTTTTTCTTTTTCTCTTTAATGAAAAAACTTAAGTATAGGAATACCAGCTTTGACAATGTCGTAAAATCAGAACTTGAACTCAGATTTGTAACTTTATATTTAAAATACTTGCCTCAGAATGCTTCCCTTTTCTTGTTCTTCCCCCGCCCCTTCTTTTTTTATTCACTCCTGAGCCAAATATGACTGGTTTTGATTAGGTGGTCCTATCAGCTATCTGATTGAAAACACCCAGCAGGAACTTCCAATAAAGAAATGTGTACTGTCTGAAACCCATCATGAAAGTTTAGATGAGATTATAATCAAACTTCCTCCTTAGGAAGAAAATCCCAAGCATGAGGTGTAATAACAGAAGAAAGTAAATCCAAATGGCTTACCCAAATGGAAAACTTCTGCTATTAGATCTAGTGTGGAAGTCTTTAAATACTAATGAAGGATACAAGAAATAGAACTTAAAATAAATATATGGTACATCCATATGGATGTTGGTGGGATGGCATTTTAAAATAGTAGTTTAGAAAATGGGTTCTGAAGTCAGCCTGTCTGGATAAGGGAATAACAGTTCCTGAACTATTAAGGGTCTTAGTTTCCTTATCTGTAAAATAGGGGTAATAGCTGAATCTAATTTATAGAATTGTTCATAGGATCAAATAAGACAATATGTGTAAAGGGCATTTTACAGTGTATCACATATAGTATGTCCTTGGTAGTAAAAGATGACAAAGATGATGATAAATGTGATGGTGGATGATCTTCTTCGATAGTCTAGGACACTGTGCTCCTTTCTTATTGTCCTCTGAGAGGGTTTCTGATCGCCTGTCATGGAAAAAGAAAGTTATGTTTTGAAATCAAGTTAGTCTTTATAAATATCCAGAATCCTAAAACACTAAGTCTGAAAATCTCAAAGTTCAGAAAATAAACAATGGAGAAACCTGATTTAAAATTCTATATGTACCACTTATGATCAATGGGGCTTAAAGAAATTACTTAAATGTACCTGATTTTCTCATCTTTGTAATAAGTTAAAATGTGTAGTTCTTGAGGTTAATCTGAGACCTAATTTAGGTAGCATATGTAAATCATCTAACACAGTATTTTTGACACATAGTAGGCATTTAGAGAAGGTTACTCAATTTTTCTTTACAGTTACCACAGGAATTCTCAGACACTTCTTATTTATCTAACTGAAACTCAAGTGCCCAAGATCAAAAAGAATAAGCAAATTTCTATTTTTAAAAAGTCTGTGTCTAGAGTAACAACAGAATTAAGTTGTATTTTTCTCACAAAATCATACAATATATGAATAATATTGTATATTAAATTTAATTTGGGGGATGTACCTGGCAATCTAAATACTGTTTATTACATTCTTCAGTAGATAAATTTTTGTTCTAATTCCTAATAATATATTTTCTTGTGAAATTTTGGAGCATCAACTATTTGCAACTTGGATTCCTCCTATGCAGTATAAAATTTCAAATAAAATACAGATTATTTTATCTTAACTATGTTATGGCAATTTTTGATTGCATATTCTGAGAATTTATCACCAGTATCACAATTCTCTGTAGAATTAAATGACCCTCTTAAGAATTCACTTTGATCCCAACAAAAGCACGTTATAATAAAAATGTTTCCATTGAAGGAGATGAATCAGCTGAAGTAAAATGAATTTTTCAATTTGTGGATTTAAATGAATTAAAATTTTTCTTTTATCACAGAGTGAGAAGTAACATAGAATTATGTAGAAACATCAAATATCAAATTAACCTCCTTCTTTAAATATCTGCATGTGGGGGCCCTTGAGTGGCTCAGTAAATTAAGTGATCTGCTCTAGGTTTTGGCTCAGGTCCTGGGATGGAGCCCTGAGTTGGGCTCTGTGCTCAATGGGGAGTCTACCTGTGGTTTCTTTCTCTGCGTCTATCTGCACCTACCCCTCCCCACTCATCCTCTCTCTAATCAATCAATCGATCAATCAAGCAATCTTTAAAAAAAATTAAAATATCCTTAGTTTGAACCACTCAGTAATTGGGTATCTATAACATCAGACACTTTCACTTTTCCTCTCAGAATTTTCCTACTTATATCTTTATATAACGGGTTTTCTTCTCCATTTTAAAGTGATGAACAAAACAGACATTTGGGATGGGAACCTCTTAATTCTTATCCTGGTTCCTGGAAAACACACACAGAGACACACACTGCACATGTTGAGAGTCATGGACCATCTGTGCAACTCATTACCAAAAAAAAAAAAAAAAAAAGCTTATAAGCTCTTTATAAGCAGTTGTGAAATTACAATCACTGTTTTATTGTTGATGGCATTAATGTTGGAGGCCTGGTATTGATAGATGTGACACTGCAATGAATTTACGAGGAAGAAAACTTTGTAAGTAGAGTATCCAAACATAATGAAAATTCATATACTGTGCCCCCCTATTTGTTTCATCGGGATCACTATAAAGCCCAAGTCAAATGTTATCCCTAAATAAGAAAGCTTTTTATATCATATTTTCTATTCTTAAAAATCAGTTCTGGTTGGTAAAGATCTATTTAGGGAAATCATAAACATTATATTTCAAGCTTTTTAAAAATATACTTTTAATAAAATGCTAGTGTACAATTATTTGACACAATCAAGGAAACCATCTGGTGAAACCTACTGCATGGATATGGAATAAAGGTTATTGTTTCTACACATTTGTATGAAATTTTTTTGTGTGTGTGTATCTATTTTTCCTTATTTATTTAGAGTGTTCTTTTTCTACCTCCTTTAGATCATTTTGAATCTTTCCTGTTCCAATCTTCTTTACATGATGCCTTTTTTTGAAACTTCCTTCTTCATTCGTTAATTATTTTTTATTCACCAGTTGCTTATTACAAACCTACTCTGTGATTTGCCCAGGTATTTCAATTTTATAGATAATGTACTGTCGCTCTTGCCAGCAAGAACGACCAGGAGACCTCAGAGAAGCAAGCTTTATTTCTGCGTAGCTGTTGGGATCTCCCTCTCCCCCGCCCATGCATGTCTATATATACCAAGGTTGCACAACCAATCACTCGCAGCCACATAGATACAAAATCCTAAGTTCCGCCTACTGGCTCGCATCCAGCCGCCATCTTAATGGCGTTTTTACTTTCGGGCACCGAAAAAGTCATGCGGCGCCTGGGCCCCCCCCCCGCGGGCCCAGCCGGAGCAGCTCTACACCGTCGCCACCCGTCGGCGGCGACGACGGCTTGAGGCAGCGGTGGCCAAGGCAGCGAGCGGGCACAGCGGAGCCCAGAAGCATCGCCACGCATGTGCTACAAGCCACTCGGGCACCGACATCTCCCCCTTTTCTTTTATATTGGGCATGCAAGGCAGGAGATCGTGCTGGTCTTAGGTTGTCAGCTGCCATGAACATGCTTACCCGTCATTGGATAATTCCCCCTGGTTGGAGAACTCCTGGCTTAGGTTGCTATGTGCATGCAGCCAATCTTACCCGTCATTGACTACTGATCTAGCGCTGCCAGCCAGATTTGGGGAAATGTATCAGCTTCCAGTGCCATGCAAGCTTGTACTAGCGCCAACTGTTGCCTACATTGTTGTTTACGTAATGAAGCAAAACGGCAGAACATAAGGATTTACAACAGATACCCAATCCCGCAATGGAGCTATGTCAATCTTATCTGCTTAACTCTTTCGACAGATTAGCAGCAATAGAAAGGTCATTATAGGCCACGGAGGTTATGCAAAGTCCAGAAAGTGATTGGATGCATCCGGTCATCAATAGTTTCTGGAGAATGTCCACTTGTTACAGATGTGGTGAGAGCTACAGCCGCTGCAGTTGCTGCAGCTGCGGAGGCTGCTACAGCCGCAATAATGGCTGCAGTGATCCCAAAGTCTCTTTTATGTCTTGAGAGCAATACAGGCAAATTGTTAGGATTTACAGAAACGGGCATGGGAATGAAAGTAGGTATACAGGAGGGAGGATGGCGGACTCATTCGTCAGTGGCATGGGGAATGGCCAGGCTTTCACTATTGCCCATTGGTGCATCTGTTGAAGGGATGCTGGTGTCGCCAGGATTGCTATCAGGCCAGGCATCAGGACGGGGCGGGCCATGTTGATCGATGCTTCTTTTTTTTTTTTTTTTTTTTAAAGATTTTTTTTTTTTTTTTTAAGATTTTATTTATTTATTTGACAGAGAGAAATCACAAGTAGATGGAGAGGCAGGCAGAGAGAGAGAGAGGGAAGCAGGCTCTCTGCTGAGCAGAGAGCCCGATGCGGGACTCGATCCCAGGACTCTGAGATCATGACCTGAGCCAAAGGCAGCGGCTTAACCCACTGAGCCACCCAGGCGCCCTTGATCGATGCTTCTAATCAGTCGCTCCCGGACCCAGATAGGCACTTGGGCATCCTGTGGAAAAAGACAAACAGAACCTCGGTGCCATCTTAGGACCGGGTCAGGGCCTCTCCATTGGCCCGTGAGTATATCCTTCCACTTTGCCTGGGCTAGAGTGCATTCGGTAACCGCCGCTTGCCTGTCGCTGCAGATGTACCATTATGGTCCAAGGACAAAAAATTTAAAATGTAAAGGGTGAGAGATGTAAGATCTCAGGGTGACTTGTAGTCATCCCCTATTCCCCCTTTTCTTATTTTTTGTAAGCATCGTTTGAAGGTGCCATTGGCGCGTTCAATTATTCCTTGACCTTGTGGATTGTAAGGTATACCTGTAGTATGGACTATACCAAATTGACTTAGGAATTGATGGATAGATTTTGATGTATATGCAGGTCCATTATCTGTCTTTATTTGTTTTGGGATACCCCAATCTGCGAAGCATCGTAGGCAGTGTGTGATGACTTATTTTGAATTCTCCCCCATGAGGGGAGTAGCCATTATGATACCCGAATAAGTGTCCACTGATATATGTACGTACTTTTGTGGCCCGAATTCAGGTACATGTGTGACATCCATTTGCCATAGGTGATTAGCTTGAAGGCCTTTGGGATTTACCCCTAAGGAAGGCTGAGGGAGTAATGTGGCACAATTCCCACAGGTCATTACTATATCTCTTGCCTGTTCTTTGGTGATATGGAATCTATATCTTAAGGTATTAGAATTCACATGCCATTTGCTATGGAACAGCTTCGCCTGTTCTAAGGTAGGGCAAATAAGTTGGAAACGACTATTGTGGTCTGCTAGAGCATTGCCCTCGGATAATGGTCCTGATAGGCTCATATGGGCTCTGATGTGATCTATAAAAAATGGTGCAGTTTGCAGTTGCACAACCTCTTGTAGTTGCCTTAAGATCCATGGAATAGGTGAATCACTTAAGGAGAGGATGGCTGTTTCAATATTTTTTGTTGCATTTACCACGTATTGACTATCAGAAATAATATTTAGGGGAGTGTCTGAAAATCTTTGGAGCACTAGGAGCACTACTAGTAGCTCTACTTGTTGAGCCGACCTGGCAGGAACTATGATTGAGTATGCAAGAGGGGAGGGTTTAGTAAAGTCCGTAATGTCCCTCCATCCTGCATTTCTACATTCTGGACAACCGCATGCCCCTCGGAAGCATGAAGTGTTATATGGTGGCGGCCATTCTGCAGGTGGCGCTATAGGCCTACATTCAGGGGTAGGAATTCTTGACCTTCTGACAGAGGGCGCTAGGGAGTCATATTTTTTCCCAGCTTCTTTGTATGTCTTTCCCTTTAAAGGTTCGTTAGGGACTTCCTCTTTTAATTTTAAGTGTGTCATGGCTTCCCCAAGCTCATCTTCAGAGGAGCTCTCCTCTGAATTTTCTCCCCCTCTGCTAGATCCTGCCTTAGAGGCTTCTCTGACCTGCTCCTCGATAACATTTTTAACCGTTTTATGGTTAGAGTCTAGCGGAGTGCCGTTAGCCTTAAGCACCTCCGTCAGTAATCCTCCCATCTTAGTAAACTTTGATCCCATTATTTCTTGTCCTATGCCTAGGAACCCTTTTACTTCTCGTCCTATACTTAGGAACTTTCTCACTTCTCGTCCTATACTTAGGAACTTTCTCACTTTTCGTCCTATACTTAGGAACTTTCTTATCTGAAATTTTGTGCTCACTTACTGGATCGTTGCATTCACTGAGAACTCCTCGGTGTAGGTTTCGGGTTTCCCGGGTTTCGGCACCACTTGTCGCTCTCGCCAGCAAGAACGACCAGGAGACCTCAGAGAAGCAAGCTTTATTTCTGCGTAGCTGTTGGGATCTCCCTCTCCCCCGCCCATGCATGTCTATATATACCAAGGTTGCACAACCAATCACTCGCAGCCACATAGATACAAAATCCTAAGTTCCGCCTACTGGCTCGCATCCAGCCGCCATCTTAATGGCATGTTTACTTTCGAGCACCGAAAAAGTCGTGCGGCGCCCGGGGCCCCCCCGCGGGCCCAGCCGGAGCAGCTCCGCACCGTCGCCACCCGGCAGCGGCGACGGCTTGAGGCAGCGGTGGCCGAGGCAATGAGCGGGCAAGGCGGAGCTCAGAAACATCACCGCGCATGCGCTACAAGCCGCTCGGGCACCTACACTTGGCTAAGATTCTTTTTAACGAATTCTTCACAAAAATAATGTGTTGTGCTTTGAAAACTGGATGAAGCCATTGAACTTCCATCTGTAGGGCTTTTTAAAAAAAACTATCATTTATTTTTTATTATGTCCAGTTAGCCACTGTATAGTACCTAATTAGTTTTTTAAAATTAATTAATTAATTAATTTGACAGATAGAGATTACAAGTAGACATAGGAGCAGGCAAAGAGAGGAAGGAAAGCAGGCCCCCTGCTGAGCAGAGAGCCCAATGTGGGACTCCATCGCAGGACCCTGAGATCATGACCTGAGCCGAAGTCAGTGGCTTAACCCACTTAGCCACCCAGGCACCCAGTACATAATTAGTTTTTGATGTAGTGCTCAATGATTCATAGAAAGATGGATTACAGAATCTGTAATACTACTACTAATAATGATACTTAGACTAGGGCACCTGGGTGTTTCAATCGGTTAAGCATCTGCCTTCCACTCAGGTCATGATCCCAGGGACTTTTGTTGGAGCCCTGCCTGGGGCTCCCTGCTCAGTGGAGGATCTGCTTCTCTCTTTCTCTCTCCCTCTTCCTCTCCCCCTGTTTGTGCTCATGCTCTCTCTCTCAAATAAATAAATCAAATCTTTAAAAAATAATGATACTTATACTAATAATAAAAACATGGGGTGAGTAATAACATTTCTAGAATAGATAAATGCCAGTGAAACACAGCAGCCAATCATCCTCAGAGGAACCTCATTTTCATCACAAGAATAATTCTTTGTAATAATTTCCCTTTTAAATATTTTCAAGCATACATTTGAAGAGAGGTGTCCATTTATCCCAGTGTTTCTCAATCTTGACCACACATTAGAGTCATCTGGGGAAGCACTAACACATGCCAAAACCTGCTCATATTTGAGGGACAATCAAAGCAGATTCTCTGGGGCTGGAACTCCAGCAGTGGTAAGTTTTAGAAGCTCCCCAAGTGCAGCAGATTGGCTTGAGAAACTGTGCTAACTATATATGTGTGAACAGATAGATGGATTGAGCCATAAAGCAAAAGAGTTTTTTGTTTGATAATTGTGTAGAATTGAAAATAGCAATATTTTCCCCCTTTCTTTTAACAAAGGCTATTGATATGCTTAACATCATGGGTATGAAAGAATGCTAGCAGATATTTTTAACATTATCCTCAAGACTACTTTGTTTCACTTGATATTTTGTTCCTTACTTATATGACCTCTGCCCACAGAAACTGAATTAGAAAACAGTTGTACTATAGAAGTTAAAAAAGCTGTTTAGAAAACTGCAAAGCATTTCCCCCTGAAAAACCCTTCATTACCACCTCACCGAGAGCCCTAGATTTGGTGATGGGAAAGAGAGTAAGTTAATCAGTCTATAGGATCATTTATTTTTTTATCCTTTCTCTAGAGGCTATCAGCAAGGGCACCTACGTAGGAAACTTATTTTTGTAATGTGAACAACTGTTCTTTAGGAATGAAATTCTGTTCTGCTGCCAAAAGATGTGAGAAAGCTCAGGGTGCCCCCTTGAACTGTCTGACACTTTGCACAAAAGGTAAATCTGCTAAAAATATATATTTTAAATACTTGAAATTCTCTCCCAACATTTTCTAAAGTGCTGAAGAATGAGAAATCAACTTCTGGAAAAAGGCAGAAAGAACAGAAAGGCTAACAAGGCTCACAAGAAAGCAATTTTCTGAGAGGTAAAAAAAAAAAAAAAAAAGAGAGAAAAAGAAAAAAAAGTAGTTTTCTAAAATTGAAGAACATTATTCCTTCAAAGAAAATGTCTGAAAGTGTCCTTTAAAAGTATCAGTCCCTGGTAAAATCAAATTGTGTCATTTTTATTGAAGTAACCATAGATTTGTCAATTTTGTAATTGGCTTGGTTGGGTCATCCAATTTGACATCTGTGGGGATTTCATCACCAGGCATTCTTATCAAATTTTTAATAAATTCTCAGATTGAGAATGGTAAATAATAAATTATATAGAGCTCACAAAGTCAATATTTAATTTAATATAGACTCAGGGAAACTAACACTATACATACACATAATTCTACGCTTTGAGTTTAAAGAAATGAGAATTTTTATCACAAAAGCTGAAAAGAATAAAAACGAGATCAAGGTATTAAAAGTCATGAGACTGTAACAAATCACAGACTTCTAAAGGCTAAAGCATGAGTCTAGGCTAAAACATGAGTTCAGTTAATCAGTTTATTTGTTTAAGCAGGGAAGCACCTGGATGCCAAAATCAAATCCCCTAATTTCTTGTTACAGTTGAAACATACCAAAAAGCAATATTAATGTTTAACCAACATAGCTTTAGTGCCCTCCACATCATATAAATATAGTTAGCTTCCTATAGCTAGCAAAAAGCCTATAGCTTTTGCATATAGCTGATCCTGTCCAGGTGTTGGGTCCCCAGTATTGGGTCCCCCAATAATGGGTCCATGATTAAAGGAACGAGACTGGTATAAAGCAAAGTTCAAGCAAAGCTTTATTTTGCGCCAAGCACCAAGAATCGAACTGACAGTCAAACAGACCGGTTGGGCCCATGCCTTACAGAGAGGAAAACCTCTCTCTGTTTCACAGACTAACTTTTATAGAGCAAAGACCATGTGGTTGGGCCTGGCCACATACAGGTGGCCAATGAAATGATAACACACAGAGAAAGCTGCACAGTCATGCTAGGTGACCAATTGAACTACAATTTACCCTAGTAGACATTTAGAACCAGCCTATCACCTTGGTCAGAATTGGTACCCAAAAGGTGCCCAAAGGGCGGGGCCCATACTTGGTAACTAGGGAGACAGTATGCGCCCCCCCTCACTGATCGGATGTCTCACCTGGCCTGACCCACCCTTGTATTTGGGCTTTGTTACCTGGGACTGGTTTTTGGGTCTTGTTTTTAAGTAAGTTCCCCTCGGAGGGTGGGGGCAGAGTCAATTTAAGTCTTACAACAAAATGGCAGTTCAACCAGGGTGGGGCCACTCTGGCTGAATAGGCCCTTACACAGGGTTTATGGTAAGAGACCAGAGATGAATTATTGCCCCAAATTTGGACGAGTGGGATACAGTGAGAGAAAAAGTGTAACTAGATTTATACACAGTTAGGTGAATGTAGCTGCCAAGCAATTTGGAAATAAAATATCTCAGTGACAGATATACATACACCGTCCAGCAAGTATCTTCTTCACTTATTGACTCAATCAACAAGGTACAATTTAGGGTCAAAGGCACTATGCCAAAGTAAAAAGTAAGTCAGACCAATGGGCACTGCTTTTGTTTTTATTTCTGGTTTTTTTTTTTTTTTTTTTTTTTTTTTTTTTTTTTTAAGATTTTACTTATTTATTTGGAAGCAAAAGTGAAAGAGATCACAGAGGGAGAGGGAAAAGGAGATTCGAAGCCCAGTGGAGAGCCCAATGTGGGGCTTGATCCCAGGACCCTGAGATTATGACCTGAGCAGAGCTGAAAGCAGAGGCTTAGCCACTTAACCAACTGACCCACCCAGCAGCCCCTGGGCACTGAGTTTAAATTACAATTCAGAAATAAAGGAGTTTGTTAGCAGACAAGATCAACTTGATCCTCAGCTTTAAATCCTATAGTGGTTTTCCATTCCGCTTACAATCTAAAAGCCAATCCCTGGCTGACCCAAATAGCACTGCCTGCTTCTCCAGCATTATAATACTTCTTTTCTCTTTCCCTCTCTGTGCTCCTTACCCCTTGTCTCAGGAACAAAACTGTAATTCTTGTTGTGAAGTTCTGAAAGTCCCTGTTTCTTATGCCTGTATTACCTTCTCTTCTCAGACACCGGGTGCCAAGAAAGCCTTCCCAAATCAGAACTCTTCCTCTGTCACTATCGCCCAACTCTCATTTCTTCGTAGTACTTACCTCCATTCAAAAATCTTTTTCTTATTTGTGGACACACTTATTTCTATTAGCTTTCTCTTGAATGTAAGCTGAATAATTCAAAAATTTGACCTATTCTACCTTGTTCATCATATATAGCATTACTTGGACTAGTGTTGGTGTCTAATTGATACTTACTGACTTAATGCATTTTTAAATTTCATGTAGTTATGATATATAGCATTACTGTGCCCCAGTCTTGTTTCCACACCTTTTATAAATACTAACCAACATAACAACTTTATCAGGTAGGTATTAGTATTATTTTCATTTTACAGATTTAAAAAAAAAAAAAAAAGGAGTATAGGGAGGTTAAATTACTTGCCAGAGGTCCAAAAGCTAGTAAGAGGCAAAAAGGATTTAAAACTGACAGTCATGTTCCAGAGTCTGTGCTATTAGCATATTTGCTGACTTCACTGTAAGTTATTAAGACAATATTAGGAATAGAGAAGATGTGCAAGGTTTGAGATAGAACCACACAATTCAGTCCAGTGTGTAAAGAGTGGCTGATTTTCAGAAAGTTCCACAATGTTCTGAGGGCTTTAATTTTGTGACTTCACTTTGCACAGTATTCCTTTGCATTTCATCTTCAATTTCTAGATTAATTTCTGCATGTTTTTTATGCCCTGCTTCCTTGACCAAGCTAGTCAAGGTTACTGTTGAGTTAGTGTTAGTGTTTTATTCAGGGAAGGAAAAAAAAAACTTAATTGACATTTCCTAAATTATGCTTGTTGAACGGTAGTATCCTATGATATTTTGATAGGTATTCCCTTAAAAACTACTTCTGTGGTAAGAAAATGTATGACTAAGGAGAAGCAAACGGTTAAAAATAAGAAGACTATTTTGTAATAAGTTTGAGAAAAAAATGTATTATATGTAAATTGGCCCCAAATTATGAAGCCATATGATGTTTACAAAATGTTATTTTCATTTATTTCTAAGGTCTTTTATATTTATTAAAATGCTTTAGGCTAAGTTGGATTTTGAGTACTAAATGAGGCAACAAGTGACTAATTCTCTAAATTTTGGAAGAATTGAGGATTGCATTTAAATAACATTTTAAAAACATTTTCATTCACATGACACTTTTCTTACTTTACCCTAATAGCCAATGAGGATTTGAAGTTTCCCTAAACCAAGTTTCTGCCTCTCCATTAAGAAAATATGAATTCCTTTAGTGGCATTTTCTTTGTGGTCCTATTTTGCCAGAGCTCCTAAAGAAATTCAGCTAAACCTAAGATCTAAACTCTATCAACCCTACAGCCTGCAGAACCGACATCTCATATAAGAAAGATTTATGTGGTCTATCACCAAAATTTAGCTTTTCAACACAGTTATTAATCAGCCTTCTGTGATCCTAATATTTCTGAATGACACAATTTTCTGTAAACCAACAAACCTTCACCATTAGCAGTGGGGGAAGGGAGCAGAGGGGGTGGAATAGATACTAAACATGGTCAGAAAATGAATTATTCCTGGAAGAAAAATGGGCAAATCTAAATGCTTGAAATTGTAAAAAATAATCAGGGTCTAATGTTGTGTGTGTGTGTGTGTGTGTGTGTGTGTGTGTGTGTGTGTGTGGTTGGTGGCTAGGTTCTTCCTCTCCTCTGCCTCCTACTCCACCTTATCTCCCCATTTCTCCTTCTTATATTACTATTCCTTTTGCCAAACATCTTGTCTCATCTGTCTGATTTTCTGTACAGATTGGTGTGTTGATATTTGTTTTAATACCATCTTCCACTTATTATTTAAATGCTCTCTTCCTAAGGGGGTGTGAGACATAATTATTTGCATTTAGAATGTGAACCAAAATAGAAACTGGAATTGCCTGTTTACAAAACTTAAACTTTGGGTGAGGAAAATGGATTGTGAGCAAATGTCAAGTATGTCATCACTGTAGTTGTGTTTTAAGGAGAGAAATAGTTTTAAGCAAACATTTAGAGCATTTTTTCCCAATTAAAATTCCTCCATTGTTTGTATATTTGTATGCCTCGGGATAGAATCTAAATTATTTTTATTTTTGTTTTCCTTTTTGTGTCCTCCTGTAGTGAGACCAACTGTAATTTTCTTTGACAATCTTTATGTTTTCTTCTTATTCCCATTAGTGTTCTGTTTGTTATTTTTTTCCCCTTCATATCACTGTCTCCTTTCTCTTTTAAACGTTATGGCACCTCTGTCTGTTGAGATAATTGGGCCACAATCATAATCTGTGTCACAGTCATCATTTGATGGGTATTTCTGCATAGATATTTAGATGTTAGAAATGCTTAGAATCTAGACAAAATGAGCCACCCTTATCTACTGTAGAATCTGTATTCATTTTTAGATTTAGTGGTGGGAGAAGCATTGTTTGGCTTAATTAAATGAAAGAAAGGGTAAATGAGACAGTGTCATATTGTCATATAAGCTGTACTAAATAAACTCTTCCATTTAAATGACACACATTGAGAAGAATAGCTAGCAAATATATATGGAGAAGATATGTGGGATTCTATCACAATGAACAGATTTGTGATTGATTCCCAATAGGACCAAGAAATGGTATATCATGAAACTGTCATTCACCTGTATCCTTTCAAAATACTTTGACCTATCTGACCTGATACTTTTATTTTTTCAAATCTCTAAAACATTGTAAGTCAATTAATTAGTAGCAAGTGCACAAGAGAATTAGTCATGGCAATTTTTTTCTCATCTGTAAAATAATAACTGGGTCTTCTTCATAAATTTAGAATGAGGATTAATGAAATTATACATGTGGAGGCCTTAGCACAGTGCCTAGAATATAGTAAGCATTAAATATATATTTATTATTATTACTAATTCATATTTGTATCAATTATAAGCCAGGTAATGTGAGAGATACCAGAAATATATGGCATGGACACTGCACTCAAGATGGGAAACAAAATATAATGTGAACCATACTGTATTGGTCAGTATATAATTCAGTGCTGATGACCAGTAGGAAGTACAAACACTATAGCAGATTAGTAGTAGAAATATGTAATATGAATGATATCACTATGGTTGGTAGTTGTTACTATAATAAATACTTTCGAGAGTTCCAAATCGTGTGCTGAATTAAAAAGAAAAACTACATCACACTCGCATTTAAACCTCTCATCGTGTTTGCTATGATACGCTCTTCTCGATTTCTCACATTTCTTCATCCCATAAATATTACTCGTCTTTCAAGACTAAGTGCCCTCCCCTATAACCACTAAGTTGATATTTACAAAATGTAAAGAACTTACTCATAAATTGGAAATATATTCCAAACCCCTTTCTAAGGCATAAAACCCATGTGATCTGGTCAGTGCCTGTTTCTCCAGCATTGTCCGATCCTATGCTCTCCTTTGTTTACCTGGCCAGACTCATCGCCAATCAGTTCTGAGAACAAGTCAAAGTCTTCTCTCCCTAAGATATTTATATGTTCTGTTCACGTGGCTGGAAGGCCCCATTCTTCTCATTTTCCCATCATTTGATTTTTATCTAAAAGATCACTGTCTTCCTCCAGTGCGCCCTCCATACTATCTCCCAATCCATGCCACGGGTCTCTTTCTTAGATCCTTGTTGCCTGCACAAAAGTTACTGAATTTTAAAGTATTTTATTTGTCTGTTGGAGAATGTTTTTGTTAGCCACTGTCTCTCTCCTCCTTGGAAAAGTAAGTTTACTGGAGGTCGGGAACATGTCTGTATTATTCACCATTATATCACAGAACCACAATAAACATTTATCTTAAAAGTGGACAGACAACCTTCCCAATCTTTTTTTTTCCCACTTCTGTGTTCCCTAGGATATATGTGTGAACAGAGGTCATTGCTAATGCTTGCTTACATCATGAACTCATCTTTCCTTGTTGGTATTTGTTGGTATCCCTTTGTTGGTATTGCTCCTTCCTCCTTAGGCTATAACCCTGTCTTTTCTGAAAATTCCACCCATTCTTTCACTTCATCCATAGAAACTTATTTTTAAATTATTTTTTATTAACATATGGTGTATTATTTGCCCCAGGGGTAGAGGTCTGTGAATCATCAGGCCTACACACTTCATAAGACTCACCATAGCGCATACCCTCCCTAATGTCCATAACCCAACCACCCTATCCCTACTCCTCAACCCCCAGCAGCCCTCAGTTTGTTTTGTGAGATAAAGAGTCTCTTATGGTTTGTGTCCTTCCTGATCCCATCTTGTTTCATTTTTTAGAAACTTATTTTGAAGCAAACATGAGCTAGTTCTCCCTCCTTTATTTACTATTTGCTTCTTCCTGTGCTAGTAAAAATTTTGAATTATAATACAGTTCTTTTAGCTCTTGCTTATCCCCTATGAGCTTTGCTATCAGTCTTTGTGTCAGGTTTAAATGGTTACAAGCAATAGAAACCATCAGTGGGTAACTTGAGAATTAAAAAACAATGTTTGTTTGTTTGTTTGTTTGTCTTAATATATGGGACAGATCATGGAATGGATAAAAGAGTCGAACCACCAAGTTTAAAGAGAGGAATAAATAGCATAAGTCCTAGGATCAAAGGATTTAAAACAAGTTAAAAGAATCATCAGTTTCCCACTGTCACAGAATGAATAAACTTTTCTCTAAGTTCATTGTACTCAGGATCCAAATTCCTGGGGAGGGATTTTGATTGACCTAATTTGGGTCACTTTCTACCCATATTATGCAAGTAGTATAATCAGCACCTCATATAAGTGGTCCATGAAAATGATAGCCAATGAAGAGACTGGGGTCTCTAACAAGTAATTGAGATCATCTATTTACAGAAGAGAGAGGATGGCTCTGTGTAGGCAAACAACACATTTGGACTATAGCAAGCTTCGGTTAGAGAAGAAAGAACCCATTTTCTTGACCAATTAAAGAACATAAGAAAATATACCATATGTGTAATGATTCAAGTATGCTTTCCTGATGATTGAAACCATATATTTTTTTAAGGTTTCAAATAACTGTTATTGTTTTACTATCTCATTTCTTTTGAGCTTTTTAGACTGAGAGGCAGAATTTTTGTTTCACTTATGTCCTATAGCATATTATTGTAACAATGGACAATTAAATTTAAATTTAAATTTAGCATAATATGAACATGACTTAAAAGTATAAAAGAATGATTTCTATTTATCACGGTAACTAGGGGTTTATAAGAACTGGGGTGCCTGGGTGGCTCAGTTGTTGGGCTTCTGCCTTCAGCTCAGGTCATGATCCCAGGGTCCTGGGATTAAGCCCTGCATCGGCCTCCCTGTTGGGCGGGAAGCCTGCTTCTCCCTCTCCCACTCCCCCTGCTTGTGTTCTCTCTCTCACTGTGTCTCTCTCTGTCAAAGAAATAAATACAAAAACAAAAACAAAAACTGATGTGTCACTACATGTTCATTGACTTGAAATTGAACTGTCATTTAATTTATTCATATTACTGTGTCTGTACCACTGACCAGGTTTTGATATACATGTAACTCAGTGTACTCCAAGGTGATGACAGTGGAGTTTAAATACAGTGCACATCATTCATTCATGGGAACAAAACCTACTTATAGGCTCAGTGGTTCTTTCAGTGAGTAAAACATATGATCCATTTTGACCTACAACCTGTAGCATCTCATCTCTGATAGTTCTTTTTTCCAGGTGTTTAAGGTAAAAAGATAATTAGATCAGGGCTCTCAAATTATCAGGGAGGAAAAAACATGAGAGGACCAAAATCTGAAGAGTTAAAACCATGCTTATGCATTTCAAACGGGGAACTCTCCTCACTCTGTCTAGAGGAAACCAGAGGAAAACTAGTTGAAAAATCCAATGTATATAGAAGATTATGCAAACTACTCTTCAAACCAATGAGTATGACTTTGTTTCAGAACTTTAGATCAAATAAATTTTAATACTTGATTTATGTGATTTTTTACTATCTTGCTAAATTGCCTGTTGCATATGTTCGTTAGATAAAAATACCTTATTTTGTGAAAGTATTGCAAATTCTTAAACATATTCAGGTTTGCCAGCATAGTTACCAAAGATGGAAGAGAGGAAGAAAGAGAGAAAGGGAGGAAGGGAAGGGGGAAGAAGAAGGAAGGAAAGAAAGAAAAGGAAAGAGAAGAAGAGGAAAGAAACGCACGCATGTGTATACATATGTGAATACATATTTATATGGGTGCCTATATATATATTACTCTGTGGACACAAACTGGTCCATTTGCAAACAGCCGTCTTACCAGCATCTTAGCTTAGCCAAATCCAAAGAAAAACTTGTTTCTTTGTTCAGTCTTAAAAAATAAAAGCTGGTTTCTTCAAAAAAAAAATGTTATATATATTCATTTGATTTAGATCCAAACACATTAAGCAGAGACACTTTAAGATTATCTTTAGAAAAGCTTTTATTAATGAGTTAAAAGTAAGGTGGTAAAAATAATTTAGTAAGACTTTCTTAAGGTCTCCTGTAAGCCTGACACTCCCACTAGGCCTTGCTTCTGTTGCTCAAAATCTAATTGTAATTTTTAGCTTCAGGTTCCTCCTCCTAAATTAGGCAGAGAAGGTAAGGTGAGATCTGTTTCCTTTACTTCCCTGTGTAGCTTTCCACATTAAGCTCTTGTTTTCTTGTCTTTCTGTATATAAGTTTTTATACCTGTGTCTCTAATATTCTAACTTGGTTAACCACTGCCCTGCCTTCAGCTCTGTGGTTGGCAGTGTTTTTTGCTGGGAGGATTTCCTTGACCCTCATCTATCCTCCCAAAATTAGGAAATATGTAGTCTCTACCATATTCTCGCAAGTCATCTACTGCCATCGCATTTATCCCATTGCATTATACCTGCATATTTTCTTATCTTTTACCCAGTCACCCTGGAACTCTGGGAAGGCATAGGCAGGTCTTGCTCAATGTTATAACTATGTTTAATGGCTACTTCACAAATAGATACTGAATAATGACCTTGTTTAGGTTTTTCTCCCAATTTTTCTCACCCCTGCCACTTCCTTTCTCAAACAAAATGCATTAGCATCTTCTGCTAGTGTAGTTCTGGAGACCAAACTGGCTTTATGTATACAGTGAGAGTCTTTCTCCTCCCTTATTACCCATCTTGGAGGTGTACTAGCCCCTCCACGCTGACCATGTCTTCAGTAGGTTGACTGCTATAACAAGATATTTCTGTTTTATATTCCTGAGTGCACAGCATCTGAAGCAAGCACAAGGTGACTTTTCTGTAACTCAGCAGTCTTTTCCAAAATGTCTCTCCCCACCGCTTTTAGGTTCTTAGAACACTGTCATTAAGGGCTGAGGGGTGAAGATACATTAGATAAGAAAATAGCAGACAGAGACCCTGAAGCACTTTAAGAAACCTCAATCTGCAGGAAATCCTCATCTTGGCACCAATCATCAGAAAACCTGTTCTTTACCACGGGTAGGTCTGTCAACATGTATTTCTTCTAAGATTTTCTACAAATGTCCTTCATAGCAAGGAGAGTTTTATTTTTCCCTTACCTCTAAAATAAAAAATAAAATTAACTTTCCAAATTGGAAAGATTTTACTAAAGTCCTTATAAATGGAATGATTTTTTGGTGGGAAATGTAATAGTTTCTATATTGTATTATCTTTGGGAATTCTGCAGATGGTTTCTCATCATTTATTCTAAAGAAGTTGCTTTAAATGATGTGGTATGTTGACAGCCATTTTGATACTTCTGCATCTAACTACTGAATTTCTACGGACACAAAGATTCTGTTTTTCCAGAGAAGGAGTTCATTCAGTTTTAAATGGAAGCAGATGTGTTTTAGGTTGGTGTAAAATGAATATAAATAATTTTCAGTTACTATTGTCATCTTAATGTGAGAGATAGCCTTCATATGATAGAAGGTGTTAAAGAAAAAAATCAATGACACTTGTTAAAAATGGTAAGGTAGACATGATTATGGGCCATGACCATAAATACAGGTACCAATGCAACGGGATTTTACCATAGGGGAGAGAGATTGGTTCAATTCTGAATATAGCAGAGGCCAGTGGGAATTTAAAGCCAAAGAGCAAGGTGGGGTTCTGTGGATAGAAAATTGCTAAAAGGAATCATCAGAATTCTTCCTGAAGACAGTCCAGAGTGATAAGATGTCATCTGGGGAATGGTGGAGAATGAGGAACCTGTTCAGATATCAAATGTGATCAGAAATTGAGGGTGGGGTTTTATGGTTAAAGTGACCTAGCAGGGTGTTTGTTCCAACTCAATTTTATAAGAAAGTGAACAGATGCACCTATAATAAGGTTTAAGAGACTGACTCAAGTTTGGTCAAACAAAGAATTTTTGTTAGAGTTTAAGCTTTTTGTTCATTTTCTTGTGACTTGCAGTCTTGTAAAAAAAAAAAAAAACACATCAGGTAAATGGCACTTTTTCACCTGAGTCTGTTTCTTAGATTCCCCCATATATAATATGGCTTATTTTCTCTCTCTCTTTTTTTTCCTTCTGGTATATTTCTGGGTAAATTTGCCCATCTCCAGAAGGAGTTATAAATCTATTGCTTGAAAAGTAGTAGGACTTGGATTCAATTGAAGCTGGTATAGCATCCTCAAGATGTAGAATCATCTAAGGTTAACCCGTTATGAAGATTAAGGGAGGAGAATCACCAATAAATTCATTAACTTAAGCCTTTGTCAAAACAGCTGCAACATGGGAGTAGCTCCAAAGTGAGCCTTGTGAGGAAACCATACAGCTTACAGATTTATAGGATAAGTTAGGGAAGACCAAAATTTGGTTTAATTCTTAGAATATTTCACTGTTAATTCTTGGAAGGTATGGGAAAACTTTGATGTATTTATCATAATGTCTCTTATATTATCAAGCCATAGTGCTTGAAATTGCAGAACTAATTATCAGTTACCACCTTGTTTGGATATTCAGTCTGTTGACATAATTTATTGGCTTCTATACTAGATGGTGTTTTGTACAGATATATGTACACTGTGCTTTCACTATAATATTTACATCATATCTTTTGAGAAGCCAAACACTCTTTAGTCTCTGGGACTACTGAAGTTTTAATCTGTAAGTGAATCTCCCTTGTACTGCTTTTAGTACTTCCTCATTCACAAATGTCTGGAAATGTAGATCTCTAAATATTAAACAAATATGTTTGCCATCGCTGTGTCATATGTCCGTGTGAGCTAATCATTGTTCACTTCAATGATCCTTTTCCAATTCTGCAGTTCTCTCAGCCTTTAAGGCTTTCTACTATTTACATAATTATTTGTTGATCCTTCATATCTTTTTCTACCTTGATTACACAGTCATTTATCTTATTGTTTCTATTTTTAAATCAAATCTTTTATCCATTTTTTGCAGAATCCCACTGCAACCTCATTCTTGCTCAAGCTTTCATGCCCTTTCTTCTAAACTAACATATTTGATTCCTAATAGGTCTTCATTTCTTTACCCCAAAACTGAAATTCAGTCTATACCCAGGTAAAATATATTTCTCAAATAGCACTTCTATTCTTTCTACCAGTTCATGAAATTTCAGATGCATTTCATTACCTTCATTTTAAACTTGAGAGGAATAGCATTTTCACCTCTGAAAACTCATATGATTAGTGCATAGTTTGTACTTAGAAAGTATACTCTTGGATGTATCAGAAATGAAACAAAGTGTGTTTTTTTGTTTTTTTTTTAAAGATTTTTATTTATTTGTTAGAGAGAGATATAGAGCGCAAGCACAGGCAGACAGAGTGGTAGGCTAGAGGCAGAGGGAGAAGCAGGCTCCCTGCCGAGCAAGGAGCCCTATGTGAGACTCGATCCCAGGACGCTGGGATCATGACCTGAGCCGAAGGCAGCCGCTTAACCAACTGAGCCAACCAGGCGTCCCAACAAAGTGCGTTTTTTAAAGGATATAAATTACCAGTAATTTATATGTACTCACCGTATTAATTAGAATTTTTAACAAGGAGCACCTGAGTGGCTCAGTCAATTAAACGTCTGCTTTTGGCTCTGGTCATGATCTCAGAGTCCCAGAATCAAGCCCCGAATCAAGCTCCTTGCTCAGTGGGGAGCCTGCTCCTCCATCTCACCATCTCCCTCTGCTGCTCCCTCTGTTTGCTCTCATTCTCTCTCTGTCAAATAAATAAATATATATATATATATATATATATATATATATATATATATATATAAATTTTTTTTTAAAGAATTTATAACAAAATAACAATGCTTTAGAGTCTTCAAGTGTTTGGAAATAAAGTGGGAAGGCAGAGGTGGAGGTTTGGAGGCAATTTTGGATAAATTCCTACTTAGGAAATAATCCCAAATGAAGGTAACATACAAATCTGAAATGTGGTAGTTTCATGGAGGGGGCACAGAGAGAAGAGATTTCAGTCTATTTTGCAATGATACAAATAAGTAACAATACTCATTTTGATTTTTTTTTTTAAATTCAAGGTATAAACTTTCTTAATGGGTCTCTTTCCTAAAGGGAAAAAAGCTGCTCCCCTCTACACTTCTATCATTGGCCTGAGGCATTGTAGTTTATTTCAACCAATTAAAATAACAATTACTGCAGGAAATGCTAATAGGAGCACCCTTATGCTGGTGAGTTCTCACTACTCCTCTGATGATTACAACCCCTCAATTTCAAATTTTAGTCATTGCAACAAATATTTTGACTTCAAAAGAACTTGTACAGTAATTTGGAAGAGTACATTCTATTTATTCCCTTCATTTCAAATTTTTGTTCTTCTTAATGTCTCATAGAATCTTTTCTACAGTATTATAGCCCAGGCTTTATGTCTCCCTACTCTTAATGGGAACACTCTATATTTACCAAATTATTATTTTATAAAAGCCTGTACTTGGTCTGGCATATTGCCTTGGTCTAACAGAGGGACTATGGGTTCTATTGTATTGAAAATGTTAATATATTTCCATAAAGGATTTCTAGTGTAAGCTGCCTGATTGCTGACAACAAAATCATTCCAGGCATCCCAACTTGACATATGAAAAATCTCAATGGTAATAGTGATTAACATATCTTTTGCATTTAAATTACCATGCTTTTTAAGAAGAGAAAATTGTACAGTTGGTGGGTTGTTTGTCTAGTCAAATAAACATAGATCAGGATGTACAATCTAGTAATTATGTGCATTTATCTACTTTTGACACCACAAGAAAATACTCTGAATGAAGACACTAGGGGCAAAATACTCTGACTTGGATTGTTATCTGCAAACACATGACCTCACATAGGGAAATGAGTGCTTATACCCAAATATAGGAAGAATCTAAGTGCTTGGTTACATAAGGTAGAATAATATATATGAAATAATTTTTAATAGTATATCTTACATATTTTATGGTTGTTTTTGCCTTATGTGTCATCACCTTATTAGAATCTGTACTTTATTTGGGGTAAGAAAAAAAAAAGAAGAGCTACAGGACTAAAGCATTTCCATCATCCTAAGAATTTAGGTAGTTACAGATTATTTAGCATCTAAAATTACTTATGTTGACCAATATGCAAAGGAAGGAATGCTGACAAATGTTAAGATGTTCCATTGTGACATGTGTCCTGTGGTTAAACATGTAAACTCAGGTACTGAAGTTTTCAGTACATACTTCACTCAAGATTAAGAATTTTTGGGGGGGTGGGTTGTTTGTTTTGGTGGAGATTCATAAATGATCATAATATTTAATTTACCTTAAAAATATCCAAGTAGTACTATAAATATTTATAAGGTCGATGAATACAGATCCATTTTATTATGCCTGGCAGCGTAGTAGAGGTATTTGAAAATGAGTCCTGAACTAATAGCAGGCGTCTCGTGAGATAATACCACCCTCATTATTCTGACCCAATACATTCAAGTGTTCTAGATAATCTGTGGGAACTTTGTTCTATCTAACCTCAATTTTCTGATTCTCTTTTTGTTTAATAGCTTTCTTTTTTTGATACCACTAAGTTTAAATATAACAACATAATTGGCTCCACTTCATTCAAGTCAAACATGTTTTAGTTGACTCTGTTTCACTGAGGTGTCAAGAAAAGAAAAATTAATTTGTTCTTAAGTTCCAAAGAGAAGGGTAGATCTGAAGAGCAGCCTCTGTTTGGGGGAGGATGGTTGTGAATGTGATGTCATTCTGAGAGCTCACTGTAGGCTTGAGGACAGTAGATGCTTTAGGATAAAGGAGAGATTTCAGAGAGAAAGAAAGAGACTTTGAGAAAGGAATGAATAATCAAATAAATTTTGTCAGTTAGGGATAATACTCTCTTCCATTTATGCCTTCATAAAACCATTAGGAAAATATTATAGAAAAATTAACTCAGCAGTGCTATTGGAGAATATGATATTGTGACATAATAAAAAATACATATTTGGTTTTCATACCCAGTTCCTGGCATGAGCTCCTAAAACCCTGTAGTTTCTTGAGTGATAAGAGTGAGAAGAATATTTTTATTACGCATAATAAGCCTTATTTCATTATATCTGAGTTTATGCTAAAGAGTTGACCCTTGGGACATGGAGGTTAGTTGCTAGGGAAACCAATCATGTGATTAGAGGGTTGGCACTGTCAACACAATCCCCCAGTCTTGGGGAGGAGAAAGAGGTTGGAGACTAAGTGAATCACCAATAGCTAGTAATTTAATTTTTTCATGACTATATAATGGAACCTCCATAAGAACCATAAAAGCCTGGGTTTGGGGAGCTTCTAGGTGAACACAAAAAGGTGGAAGGAGTGTGATGCATCCAGAGAAGGTATGGAAGCTCTGTGCACATTCCTTATGTCTTGCCTTATGTACTTCTTTATCTGTGTTATCATCTGTATGCTTTATTATATTGTTGAAAATGGACCTCTGTGCTCCAGAGCTGAAACGTAACATAAAAACAGAGTTTGGGGATAAGGAGGAACAGTCTTGCTACTTTGCTAGGTAAAGGAGGCTGTAGCAGGGTAAAGCCTTCAAAACTGCAGGCCCACCTGGGGTAAAAAGGTTTTATAGGAAAAATAGGATCTGGGTGGTTTCGATAGCAATCTAGTATGAGCTGCCAGCCTTGTTCCTCATGTCTTCAAGGTGGTCTCATGACTAGTGCTGACACGGGCCATCTGATTCTTGTTATTAAGTATACATCAAGGTCAGGAAGATGTCAATATCAATACTGAGTTCCTGGAACAAAGGATTCTACAGAACAACAAGTTAAGGGGAGGGAGAGGTTTCGAGAATGAGGAAGAGAAAAATTTGTTCAAAATCAAGCCTTGCAGAAGGATTAGTGTGTCCATCTTAATTTCCATCCATCTTTTACATTTCTATAATAAACTCATAATGTAATAAACTCATAAATATAAATGTTTCCCTGAGTTCCATGAGCTGTTATAGCAAATTGCTAAAACCAGAGAAGGGAATTGGGAGAACTCTAACTTATAGCTGGTGAAAGTATGGGAGGTCTGGATTTGGGATTAGGGACAGTCTTGTGCTGCTGAGCCCCTAACTGTGGGCTCAGAGCTAACTCCAGAGAATGTCAGAATTGCTCAATGAGTGAGAAAACCCCACACATTTGATGTTAGAAGTACTATAAGTGAAGGAAACAGGAGTTTTTCTTTTAGAGGAGAATTTGGAATTTGTGTTATTTGGTTTATTGATGGGTGTAGATTTGGTGGCAGAGACTAGTTGAGAGCAGGGTAGGTAGTACTTTTACTTTATTAATCTACCTTCTGGTGATGACCTCATCTCATTACCTATAGATGTGATTCTCAGCTTACTTGAGAGTCAAAGTCTGAAATGCATAGTAAACACTTTCAAAATTAACATTAGATTACAATAAGATTCCATTCTAATAGAGTGCCTGTCTATGGATTCTCAAACTATTTTCCTTATGATTATGGTATGCATTTGTTTTTGGCAGAGAGAAAGAGAAAGAGAAAGAATTATGCTAATCAGAGGGAAGAATATATTAATGATAATTGCTTATTATAGCTGAACATTCAATTTTTTTGGACATTCAAGAAGCAACAGATACTTTAAATATGTTAAAATATATTCAGTAAAATGTAATATTTTATAATATCTTTAGCAGTTTTAAGGAATATATGTAATATTTTCTATAGTCAATTTTTTTTTTTAAGATTTACTTATTTAAGAGAGAGAGAGCATGCACAGACATGCACATGAGCATGGGGGAAGGGCAGAGGGGGGAGGAGAGACAGAATCACAATCAGGGGGCTGACACGGGGCTCCATTTTAGGACCCTGAGATTATGACCTGAGCTGAAACCAAGACTTGGATACTTAACTGACTGAGCCACCCTGACACCCCTCTATAATCAATTCTTATGTCACTGCCATTAATTAATGACAAATACATAATATTAATTGTATTATAGTGAACATGGCAGTTAGGATAATGGATAGAAGTAGTGTGCAAAACAAGTATTGTCTAAAGATTATTATATATTTAAGTGGCTAAGTACAGTGTTTTGTATACTGTCCAAGAATGGCCAGATGAAAGGTTATATGGCAGGGCCTGAATGACTCAGTGGGTTTAGCCTCTGCCTTCAGCCCAGGTCATGCTCTCAGGAACCTGGGATCGATCAAGCCTCACATCAAGCTCTCTGCTCAGCAGGGAGCCTGCTTCCCCCTCTCTCTCTGCCTGCCTCTCTGCCTACTTGTGATCTCCTTCTCTCTCTGTCAAATAAATAAATAAAATCTTTAAAAAAAAAAGCAAAAAAAAAAAAAAAGTTATATGGCTTACTTGTTTAAAATACCGATTCTTTGTCCTTATACAATGAGTCCTATGGAACTAGTATCTGCAAATATGGAGTGTGGGAATTTTTACAAGATCTAAGTTAAAGTTATGCACTGTGAACTATGATAGTTAACTTGTACCTTTGGATTCTCTAGACAATTTCAGCCAGGTATTCAGAAGAAGACAATTCAAAATAATACCTTTTATTATGAGCAGGAAATACTGACATTCAGTACTGTTGATTGAATACAGTAAACCTCTTACTTTGACTTGTCTTCATTTGGAACTATTCTATCTTGGCACAATACTCTACATTAGAATAGAATCATTAACAATAGCTACAACAATAACAAAACCAAAACCAAAACAAAACAAAAAGATTATGATTGCCATGTAGACATTCATTCATTCATTCATTCAACAGTTATCTATTGAGTGACTAAAATGTGCACAATTGATTCTCAACATTATAGTTGCATTATCGCAAGTTAAATGACTGGTATTTTACAGTACTTTCTTAACAGTAAAGCTTTATTTAACAGTAAAGTTAATTCATTCAATAAACATATGCATCGTCCTTAATTTTCTTGATAGTTTAAGCTAAAATATTGTTTTCATTGATTCTTTTGCAAAATAGCCTCAGTAATATCCTTTTCTAAGAGACTCAAGAGACTATTTAGATATCTTGGGATAATGGAATAAAAATATAATTTTTAAATTATTTGGTAATTTAATTCCTATTTGCCTATAAAAATATGTAAAGCAGTTTGTTAGGTATTTACTTTCTATTAAATAAGAATTAAATCAGGACTTAGCAGAAGCTGCTTTTAAACTCTGACTTTCCTAATAATTGCAATTTTGTAAACCTAGCTTCTTTCTCTACAGTCCTGTGCCTTTATATTATATTAATACTACATTATTAGAATGATAACACTTGATATTTATAAAATATCAAAAGACATAAATGGTTCCATGACAACTATCTATGAAAATTATCACTTGGAATACAGTATCAATTTATGATGATACTATGTTTTTTTAATCTAACTTTATATCATATATAATGATACAGCAATTGTATAAAGCTTTAAACTAATTGAAATTAGACTGATTTTATATTTTGATATAATAAATAAAACTTTTTGGATACTTACTACAAATGCTATTATTGTCCAAGTAGAAACTAAGTAAGGGGATACCTGGGTGGCTCAGTCAGTTGAGCATCTGACTCTTGATCTCAGCTCAGGTCTTGATACCAGGGTCATGAGTTCAAGCCTATGTTGGGTTCCATGCTGGGTGTAAAGTGGAAGGAAGGAAAGAAGAAAGGAAGGAAAGAGGGAAGAAAGGAAATAGGGAAGAAAAAGAAGAAAGAAACTATGTAAATTGGAGGTATTTTCCCACTAATATTTATGAATTTCTCTCAAAGTATTGAATATTTTATTTGAAGTTAACTATTTCGTATATGTGCCTGAATAGAAGAATATTATTAAATAGAAAGAAAAGGTGGCTCAGTGGGTTAAAGCCTCTGCTTTCGGTTCAGGTCATGATCTTAAGGTCCTGGGATCGAGCCCCGCATCAGGCTCTCTACTTGGCGGGGAGCTGCTTCCTCCTCTTTCTCTGCCTGCCTCTCTGCCTACTTGTGATCTCTGTCTGTTAAATAAATAAATAAAATCTTTAAAAAAAAAAAAAAGGTAAATAATTCTGAAAATAAGTGAACACCTGAACACCTGAGAACCTGTTGGAAAGGAATTACCAAGAAGTAATAAACTAGATGAATATCAATTTGTAAGACAAGGTGCAGATATCACACAGAATACCTATACATGATGTTTTATCCACTTATATCTTTATCCTTAACCTTTTATTCTTTGTATCTTAATAATGTTAATAAAAAAGGGTTATATACCTTTCATTAAATCATAGAAAATATATTGAACTAAATTTTAAATGAAACCATCAAGAGTAAAATTAATGAAAAAATTTAAAAGGTAATTTGAAATTACCTGGAAATAGTGCATTGGACTTTTATATAAGTGATCATAATGGTTCTACTTATAACATATAAAATATCCTAACTAGTCAGTTCACCTAAATCTGTCTCTTCCAGAAATTCTGGCTATCTCTGGACTATTAAACTATGTGAGCCAGTAATTTCATACATACAATCATTAGTACATGTCACTAATTGATTGGAGAATTTTCTTAGATATTTAAAAATTTTGGTGATTTACTTATAATTTTTTTATTCAGCATTAATAATGTGCATTAAGGTAGTTTGAAAACTTTTTATTGTTTTTGTAGCCAAAAACTGTTGTATGACTTATCTAGCATCTTTCCTATGCCTGTTACTTTTACATATTTGATCCGTATCAGATTGAAATGGACATAGTACTTCCAGGAAATGACTTGGGCTTTCATATGTTTGGTGTGCCTGCATTTCTGTGGTTCCCTCTGCTTGGAGTGTGCTCTAGAATTGTACTGTCAGTAGTACTTTCTGCAGTGATGTGTTCTTCTATCCTAAGTACTGAGCACTATAAATATAGCTAGTCTGAATTGGGTCATACACACTGCATTTCAAAGACAGTATGAAAATGAGAGGTAAAGTATCTCATGTATTTCATATTGATTACTGTTGAAATGATATTTTGGATTTACTGGGATAGATAAAATTTATTATTAGAATTAATTTGAATTTGTTTTGTTTTGTTTTTCTATGACTACTAGAAATGTTTAAGTCACCTTTGTGGCTTGCATTATATTTTCCCTGGACAGAGCTGACCTAGAAATACCCTTTGATGAGTAGTTTATGGATTTTTCCTCTTCTCCCTCTCCCTACTCATATGTCCAAACTACCAACCTATGTGTCTTTGTAAGCTGCACAAGAAGGTTTATGGAACTATTTATATTATCTTTGGAATACATTTGATCACCATTTCTAGATTCCAACCTCCTTGAGAACAGAGATGATCATATTGGTCAGTATAACCCCAGCACCAGTAACAGAGTAACAATCATTTTTGTTTGGTTGGTTTTTGGTTGACATAATGGTGAAGGGTTTTGTCTTTCAAAAATTGGAGATAGAGGTCATAAAATCAAAGGCTTACAGAGGCATTTTAAGTACAGTAAATGGATAAAAGGTAAGATGGATAAGATAGGAGAGCATTATGGAAACTCTGATAAGCTGAAAAGCCCATACCCCATCTCAATGAAACATTAGATACTTGGCCAACCTTGGTCATGCAGGTGTTCTACTGTAATGCTGCCACATTTCAAGTTGTTCCAGATCATTACTTCTCAAAACTCCTTAAATATTAGCATAATAGTCTAAATGTTTTTTAAAACATTTGCCAGCAAAAGTATCTCTGTGGGTTGGATCTGGTACACAGGCCACCCAAATGGTTTTCCTTTTCAGAAGTTTCCTTCTTTGTTTTAGAATGTATTCCCTGTTATTGGTAAGGACAATGTAAGGTAAATTTGCACATTAGCCCCACAAATTAGTAACAGACGGAAAAGAAAACCACAGGAATTCAAAGTTTCTGACTATCCTTCATGTTATTGAATCTGCCACAATCTGTAATTAGGAGATGGCATTAATCATTAATTAGAAAAGAAACCCTCAGTGAACAGTGTGAGATATCTCCATGGGAACACCACTGGCTTAATCTCAACAAGAGTGAAAGATACGGGAGTACAAAACAGATTTAGTGCACATCTCTGTAGGTCTGATTTAGGTAGCTAATATTCCATCCATGTAAAAATCAAATAAAACACATTTTTTCCTTCAGTGTATAGCCATATTTTCTCTTTCATCCATTTCTTTTAAATCTTTGGTGATATGTTTCTGTTTGAATGAGGTAGTCCGACCTATAGTACTCATAGGAGTGAAATATCTTCTCTACCTGCAACATCAAACACTGAAACAAAAGAGCAGTTGTACTGAGTTCATTGAGATTCACTGAAAAGTGTTGCTCGCCTGCAGAGCAGGTGAAAGTTTCCCGCCGGTTTCTCATTTAGGGAAAACCTCTTGGCTTATGCCTCAAGAACTGTACAAGCCTCTAAAGTGCAGTAGTGAGGATTAGACACTGTTTTTGCCTATTGAGATAGTTAAGTTATATAATGGAATAAGGATCGGAGAATTAATGAGGAAAGAAAAAGGGAGATATGATGGACTCAACAGTCTGAGTCTTTTTCTAACAAGCTGTCCTCATGTTTTGTTTTTTTTTTTCCCCATCTGCTGGGGAGTTTGAAATACCACCTTGTTGGAAAAGTGCTGAAAGAGGAGTATGTTACAACTTGTTTCATCCTTCCAAGCCAGCTACATTTTACCTTAGATTTGAGGGAAAAAAAAAAAAAATATATATATATATATATATATATATATATATATATATATATATGTGCATGTATATATATGTATATGTATGTATATATATTTTTTCATCCATTTCTATCAAATAATTTATTTGTTTCAGATCTTTTCATAAAATCTTGAGAAAGCACCGTATTAGATAGGAGCAATCAGGGATTGCCTGGGTGTACTCAGGGAAAAGATGGCAGATTTTGGTGTGATTCATTAGCTTAAAAGGCTGGGAAACAAGAGCATATTCTATTTACTTGGATAGATTAATTTTCTTACTGTAATATGGCAAAGATTGTGGTCATACAAATACTTTTATTGTTATAAAAAATGTCTCACTCTGTGCCAGACACTGGTGTAAGGGCTTACCATACATGGTCTCATCTACTGTTCCCAGTTTGAGGAAGAAATTGTCATTGTCTCTATTTTATGGAGGCTTTAAATGGTTAAGTCGTTTGCCAATTGATCTCACTATCACCCAGCAAGTAATTGGCAATCTAGGATTTGAATTAAGTCTGCTATGACTCCATAATTAACTCTTATAAATGCAACAAAACAATAGTAGCAACCACCTGAATTGCATTTATTATGATATGGGAACTGTTCTAAGCATTTTTACATATATTAAATTAATTACAACAACCCTTTAAGGTAGATATTACTATTATCCTCATTTTACAGAGGGGGAACTGAGTCACAGAAACCCATTAATTCCAATAATTTATTAACATGAGCTATAACATGCAAAGTAAAGCAGGTCCTTCTGAAATGATAATCATTAAATTTATAAGCTGTATCATACTCCCTGGATGGTATTTTTGACAAATATTCGCTAGGGAAAGTTATTTTTTTCACTTTCACCTCAGTAATACAATTAATTTATTCTTTATCAAGGTCTGTTGCTCTCCAGACTTGGAGTAATAATTAACTTTAGTCACTGATCCTCTGCTGTAATGCAAGGGTCTCCCCTTGTCAAGGCTCAGCACAAAGACCAGTTACCATTATTATTGTTAAGTTCTAAAGATTCTCTTTTGCCAGATTGTTGTTTTGTCCTTCTGTTGCTATTGGTTTCTCTTCTGGCCTTAAATCAAACCTGGTACTATAGCTGTAGGTACCCAATTCCTCTTATATCCAATAATAATAAATGGCACATATTGAATAATTACTAGCACATTTCAGAAACTTTTTGCTTGTTCAAATTAAACAAGATTCAAAAACAAGCTCACTCTCACTCTCAAAAACAAGCTGCCTAAGGGATAAGGGATAAATGATCCAAAGGATAACCACAAGAAATGTAGACCAGAGAGATCATGATATCTGATCTAATAGCTTGAAGGATATAGATGCCTTTTTATGAAAATAAATAAGTCATCTGAAGGGTTGAACTGAAGTGACTAATGCAGTACAGCGATGGAATTGTGTCCTTCTTTCCTCCCACTTAAAAATAATGATAGGTTTTTCTGGAATCTGTTTAAGTCAGTGACACTCGTAGAGATGGATTGCTATACTGTGACATATGGTGCACTGATATTCCGGTTGTATTGTAGAGATTATTACTAGCAGCAAGAGTTTATAGTTATTGCCCTGTCAAAGCCGGTGTTTTAATCACTATCATCAACACCGCCTTCATGTTTTACCTCATCTTCTATCCAGCAAGCCATACCAGTGTGTCACCCAAAGAGAAACACATTTTTGGGGGCCCATTATTTCATTAAGATATATATTTCGCAGAGACAAGTGAAAAATGACTTTATGAGGAGGGGAAAAATACTCTTCATAGGGAATAGAACTTAAGGACTGCAATTATTGATCTGAGGAGTCATAATACCAGTAAGTTTGTGAAGAATCCCATAAGCCTGCTTTAGAGATGAGGGGTGACTGAGGGTGCAGGTGTTTCCTCTTATTCCTGAGAGCAGTTAGAGATCCAAATTATTTCCACTGTTGCCTAATAAGGCAACAAGTGTCACCTGATGAAGTTAATTCACAGCACTAGCAATGTAAACATAGCTGAGCTTCTTCAGGTCCCTGGAATTTGGATTTTTCCACAGCCCCAGAGGGCAAAGGCAAAGAATGCAAACCATCAGTGCCTTTAAAAATCACAGGTAAAGGAGAAACTGGAAGTGAATTAAGACTCACTTATCATTCGACCTTTAGTTATTTTACCTTGCTTAAAAAATACAAATAAAGGGGTGCCTGGGTGGCTCAGTGGGTTAAGCTTCTGCTTTCGGCTTAGGTCATGATCTCTGGGTCCTGGGATCGAGTCCCACATTGGGGTCTCTGCTCGGCAGGGAGACTGCTTCCCTCTCTCTCTCTCTACCTGCCTCTCTGCCTACTTGTGATCTCTGTCTCTCTGTCTGTCAAATAAATAAATAAAATCTTAAAAAAAATACAAATAAACCTAAAATCAAATAAACCTTTTTCCATAAACCAGAGCCCATCTCTACTTCATTCCCAAGGTTTTCAAAGCTAACTTCCTCCAGTATCAGTTGTCAGTTTCACAAGGTTGACTCTACCATAATATTTTCATTTTATTTTGTTTAGAGAGAAACTGAACTATTTCCTCAAGCCCTTTTCTCTCTCCCCTTTGAAATATAAAGGGGGTTGAGAAGCTTTGATGGTGAAAGTTACAGCTGTAGTGCTCTTTTCCCCTTTGTTTGTTACAATTCACCTCTTTCCCAGCACATTAGTTCCAGCCTCAAACTTAAATTGCAAGGTGTTGTGAATAACGTGTTTGTCACTTCAGGCTTTGCTGGTAGAGCTGTTCTTTCCCAGGATCTCAGTACAAGCACCTCCTAAAAAGCCAAGAGAGACAAATTTCTCCTGTGTGGAGCACAGCAGGTCAGCCCTTTCCATATGCTCAAGATTTGTGGCTTGTGTCACTGGCAGCCCATTCTCATCTTTCAAGTCCTAACAGTTCACGAGCTTCAAATTCCTTTGAACTCAGATTAAATGGGTTCTGGAAAACATGCTGCTGTGTGTGGAAGCTTAAAGTTCTCCTGAAGTACAATGCATCCTGAGCCTTCCTAGACTACCCTTTGACTATCTATCTAAATAGCTCAATACCAATCTTTGGTCTATTTATCATCCAAACATGGTATGTGTGGGTGGCTATGTATATATGCATATTTATGTATAATTCAGCATGCATATTTGTATCATTTTACTCTCTTGGCAAGCACATTTCAAGACCCGGCTTTCTCAGCCAAAATGAATTTCGCAATGTAAGTATAATGCCACGTCTCTTCATTGCCAAGTGGGGGGGGCATGTTGTTATGATTTCTCCCCACTGAGCTTAATCTGCAGGTTTTATAGGACATTCCCACTGCACTGTGATCCTAAAGGAAGAAATACCTAATCTATATGGCATCAGAAGATATGAGGGCCACTTAGTCTTTCTTCTGTTGTTACCAGTATTTTACAAAGGTATCCCAAGTGTTCTAGTTAACCTTAATGATGCTGTATGTTCTTTTATTGATAAACATCTTCAACTCTGCCCAGTTTGATCATAACTTAAACTGACTCTTGTTCAAAATCACATTTAAAAAAAAATCATTTGTAAGGTCCTTCTTTTTTTCCTTTTTTAAGATTTTATTTATTTATTTGACAGACAGAGATCACAAGTAGGCAGAGAGGCAGGCAGAGAGAGAGAGAGGGAAGCAGGCTCCCTGCTGAGCAGAGAGCCCAGTAGCGGGACTTGATCCCAGGACCCTGAGATCATGAGCTGAGGTGAAGGCAGCAGCTTAACCCACTGAGCCACCCAGGCACCCCTGCAAGGTTCTTCTTAAAAGCATCTTCTGTTCCAGCAGCCCAGGGACACAGTGAACAAATCTGTTGTGGATTTTATTATTTCTACTATAGAACAATTGTCCTATCTTCATTTCTCTCAAGAGTCTCCCCTTCTTCCACTCCCCCACACTTTCAGGAAACTTCCTTTGAACAATACCTGTGTTTTGGTGCCATCAGAAGAGGGGAGACTGTTCTTAATTATTATTATGTTTTTAAGTGTTTTACTGTATTTCTGGAGGGTTTTGTTTTTTGTTTTACATGTATTCTTCCAGGTAAAATTTAAAATCATTTTGTAAACTTTGTTGCCCCATACCCACCAAAACATAAGATTTGACTGACATTGATTTCTATTGTTTAAATAGTTGGGGGAGAATTGAAATATCTCCATCTTGATTATCTCCATTGTTTATCTTGGCAAGGCTCTCCATTAATCCAAGGGCTTCTGTACTCATTTTTCAAGTTTTATAGTTTCCTCTTTTGCAGATCACTTATTCAATTTGTTTCTATTACTTTTAAAATTTATTGTTGTTGTGAGCTAGATCTTTTCATTACACATTTTCTAATTGGATATTGATAAAGTTTAAGAAAACCATTGATGTGTCTCTTCTAACCTTCTGATTGAATTATTTTATTAATTCCAAAAGATTTGGGTTTATTCTTCTTGTTTGTATACAATCATATCATCTGTGTATGAATGATAAAACTAAAAAGTGATAACTTTGACTCTCTGTTAAAAATATTTACATTTCTCTTATTTTCTTAATCATTATAATTTGCCAAAATGCCCTTTAGAACTTCCCAGTATGGAACATACCCTGTACATCCTGTAGGATCCAGGTCAAATACTTCCTCTAGAATGAAAAATGCCCCCACTTACCTCAACAATAAGTAATATCTTCCTTCTAGTAGTCTCCATACTGTATTACCTCTCTTATAGTTTATAACACCTTTCTTCTCTTATTGTGCTTTTATATTTAACTCTTCCTAAGTAATGGAAGACAGAGATCATGTTTTTGCTTTCAATGTATTTACTAACATTTGCATAACAAATACACAGTTTACTTGGTTTGTGGAGCTTTGTCCTCAACAACATGAAAATAATAATAGTACTTACTATGAAGTTGCTATTATTATGATATAAATGGTGAATAAAATAAAATTATTACCAAATATGCATACTATAATTTTCCTTTATAAAAATATGTCACTTTTTCTTATACATTTTTTAATAAAAGATCCCACCAGCTTGCTGTGTGGTCACTATCTCTCTAGAATTGAGGAGTCATTCCAGAACCATTTTTGTGGATTGAAGTTACATTGGCACTGTGCATTTCTCCAGCATGGTAGTCTTCTTATAAGGACAGACTACTCATTTTACTTAACTGTAGAATATTTATGCTTGAATTCCCTCTAAATGTCTGAGTGGGTTCCATCCCTCAGTAGTGATTTATCTATTTCAAGTTTATCTACTAGGTATTCTGTGCACTTAGTATGATTAGATCTGGTCCCTCTAATCTGCCCAATTCAAAAGCATTTCTAGTTTCACTTAAGTCTTTTCAGTATATACTAAGGCAGAAAAAAAAAATTATTTAGTTCTCCACTATAGTCTTCTTTGCCTTTAGTGTACTCTTTATTTCAGGATCAACAAATGACCTTACTGCTTCTCTAGATGAGTTATATAAAGAACATATAACTTGCTATAAAATTACCACCAGTTAACTTTACTGGTCATTTTTCATTTCTAAATTGCAATCACTTTCTACACAATATGTGTTTCTCTGTTCACCTTATTTTGACCTTTTTCTTAAAATGGTGTATTTTCCCTTGCCGTAATCATTTGCAAGCATTTTGCATCTTTCGAGACTTTTGTGACTTGTATCATATAGTCCTCAGCCCAGAGTTTCAAAAAGTTTTTCAAACATTCTTGAGGTGTCCTATTTTACTTCACATTTCACTTTCTAAAATTTATTATTCTTTCTCTAACTAATTCTCTTAATCAGTTATAGTTTACTTTCAATTCTCATATTCCTAGAATCACCACTAGCCCCATGTTGGGGGAAAGGGGTGTCATTTGATATTTTGTTTTGCATTCACTTCATCAGGGTCAGTGAGTATAGTTGTTAGGTTATGACTTATACTGGGATGTTTAGATGAAGAAGCAAATACAGCTGAGAAATACAGGTGAGAAATTTAGCTACTTTAACTTAGAGATGGAAAAGATGAGAAATGCGGTGGCTTATCACTCCCAGTGAAATACTAAGCCCTGATTGGAAGCTGTGGGGTGAGGGAGCCCTATTTATGGGTCATACTTGCCTAGAATTGAGTTTCTATCAAGCTGAGTTAGGGTAAGGGAGGTAGAAAGAATAGGGCGTGGCTCAGATGCCATAGACTCTCCCTGGTTCTTATCGAATTTTATGAATAAATGTTTTCTTTGTATGCTTCCATGCCCTTATGACAATTTCCAGAGATAGTAAATGGTTGATTCCTTTATAGTTTTTATCAGATTTTTTCGATTCACTAGGAAGTGAGCCTGCATAGCTCCTCATAGTAACATCTTGGAAGTAAACCACCCACCTTTACCATTGAGGGCCATTTTTGCTAGATGTAGAGTTCTATTTTAGCAGTTATTTTCTTTCAGTACTTAAAATATGTTGTGTAATGACAATTTTTCAGTTTTGGCTTTTTGATTCTTTTCCTTTTGTCTATTACCTTGTAGCCCCCAATTCCTGCCTCCCTCAGCTAGACTTGAAGCATTCAAAGACTTTTTCTTTCTTTTTTTTTTTTTTTTTTGTAATGTATCCATCATTTCAAGTTGTTCTCATTAGGTATTTTTGTCCCTTACAGTTTCATCATAAGCAGAAATAAAATTTGTTTTTTAATGTGCCTAATGCCACAGTCTGATAAAAGAACCACCACATTGGAAGATCTGAATGTTAAAAAATTAACAACAGTGAAGCTAAAGGTATTTTTTAAATGACTCAATAATGGCCAGTTTAGGTATTTTTTAAACAGTAAGTACAGCTTAAGAAAATTGAGAGATACAATTTTCTGTTTGACAAATATCTCTTTCCTGTTCCTACCATCCCTTATCCCAAACTGAATAATTTTTGGTGGTTTCTATTGCACAAACAGTTGGTGAAGTGAACACTTGAACGAATGAAGAAGGAAATGTCTCTGCCTACTGATTTGGAATAAATACGTATCTAAATCATCCTGAAAGACTTCAGGTCCTCTTCTCTTTAAATTCAAGTGTTAAAATAAAAATGAAGTTAATTATCATATATAAATAACAAATCTTCCTGACAAAGAAGAAATAAAGGGCCTGAATAAGAGCTCAAAATTTTAAGACACTGTGGAAACCAGCCCATCACATCAGTTGCTTTGAAACTTAAATAAAAAAGTATAAAAAAATTATTTATATACCTGGCTTATTTATACAGTTATTGAATGCATTCAAAGACTTTAGCCATTATTAGGAGTTTAGTGCTTGGTAGTATTTAGAAGGAAGGGAAACAATGGAAAGAACACACTGACAATCAAAGGGCTCAATAAACATAAACTTATCTTAAAGCATAGTCTTTTTATAATATGAGGTCAGCCAGCATGTAAGTTTCTGTATTATAATTGAGGATAATAAGGATTTCTTGATCCTAAATTCTGCCTTTCTCTGATCATCTCTAACTTCACTTGCAGTTAAACAGATCACACATTAAAGAAGTTGGTGTTTCTTATTGACTTGCTAATCAATTGTTTATTTGTTCTACAAATCCACTCTTTTTCCAAAAAAATTACCTAATTTTCACAGCCTTGATTAAACTGAGAACCAAATTAGAGGATTTGTTTTCTTCTTCATTTCTCTATATTACATTGGTTTAGAGGTGAACAAAAATATACAGAAAATGAGTCTGTCTTTGGGTGAGATTTCCTTGCAGGTTTCAGTATTTGTCAAAACAAAATCTGCTTAAAATATGTCACACTTGTCCATTATTCTTACTGCAAAATATGGAATGAAAAGGGCTTGATATATGCAAGTAAAATAATCATAACTAATATTTACTCAGTACTTATTATTTTCACTGTGTTAACGTGCTTTGTGTACCTTCTCTCTTTAACTCTCACACCGACCCTATTAGGTGAGTATTATTATTATCTCTGTTTTACAGACTGGGTGAAAAATTTGCCTAGGGAAGTTAGAGTAATTGCCTAAAGTCATGCACCTTTTAAATGGGTAAATCAAATTCTTATAATTTGACTTAAGAGCTAGTGTATATAAGCAGCCTATAGTTCTACTTCCATTCTTTCTTTAATTTTAAAAATTATTTTAGAAAATTATTTTCCAATTTATTATTGAAGAAGTAATGAGATACATGAGCCCTCTAAAATATGTGACATATGCATATTATCAGCATTAAATGAAGTTTAGTTTCTCTTGTTCACTTTTTAAGTGCTTACTACAATAAATTTTAATTGAATAAATATAAAACAATTTGTTAAGTTGGAAATCTAGTTGATTTTATTAGGCTATTCTATATAAAGTATTGGAAACTAAAGTATTAATTTAGTTGAGACAATAAGATGATCCAGATAACAGCCCGTCTGCATAGTTGGCCTGTTTCTTTCATTTGCTGTAAAAAAATGAATCAAATTGACCATTTGCTTCTTGAGCAACTTTTGTTCTGCTCTTTAAACTTGGTATCGTTATTGCATGCACTGTGAATTCTTTCATAGTACAGTAAGAATGTGTGATCACAAATATTTATCTTCATAAAATCTGATGTTGAAGCCGCAATAATATCAACCATTTGTATTCATACCTAGATGAGGAATTATATGAGGCCGCTTCTGAAGAAGCAGGGCTTTTTTTTTTTTTTTTTTTAATTGACTCCTCTAAATTATTAAGGTTTTACTCTGGAATTATCGGAGTAGTGACTCATACAATGAATATTTCCTAGTCTTTGAATCAAGTAAAATGTAGCTAAAAGCTATCAGGTACTCTCATTTTCTCAAATATTTTCTCTTTACTAAGTAACAGCTAAATAGATGTTCTGAATCATTAATGTCTTGTTAGATAAATGTTCACTAATTTCCATAAATAATGCTTTAAATATGTGGGGTAAACTATCACTTCTAAAGCAGGTACTTTGTGCCAAATATTATTTTAACTACTTTATAAATGGTATCTCTAATCCTCAGTATAAACCTGTGGTAAAGCTATTATCATCATTACAAATAAGGAAGTTGGCCTTTAGGGGAAATTCACTTATCTATGACCTCATCACTACACCAGGTAGTATGTATAAGAAAATTTATATAATAGTGTTTAATTTTTTAAATGAGTGCTCTTTCCATGAATCCAGAATTCCCTGGAACTCAAATAAATGGTTCTGATGTCATAGTCATTTAGTCATGCAGAGGTAGTACATAGAATAAGAAGATCGAAAGTCTGAGGGCAACTTTGAATGTATTTGAGAAAACAGCCCAGTCAAGCTAACTGACTAGTTTAAAACTTTGTTCCCTCTTTGAACAACAAAGGTATTTGTCCCTAGTTTGAGAGAATTAGGAACAATGCTCTGCATCCAGAAGGCTAACGGGTATTATCAATGGTTAGGGATTCAAAAATCTTAATGGCAGAAGTCAAGCTGTCAGGACATTTCATTTGACAGCAATCCTGTGACTTACCCATAGTCACTGAAGACAGTTTATAGTGAATAGAAATGGCATCATAAAATGAGTGGATATGGAATCCCAAATACAAATACAACCTATCACTAAAAATCAACAATTATTTGGGGAAAATCAATGACATGAAAATTAAGCAACCAAATTAAGAAATGAAAAAAATAATATCCAGCACCATGATGTCAATGGAGTAATCATGTTTTGTTAAAGTATATTTTATCTTCTCAGAGAGTGGGAATGGACATTATATGCTTGGGGGTTTGAGAGAATCAAAATTATTGAAAATAGAAAAATATTATCACAGAGGAATATATTGTTTAGATTGCACATAGATGAAACAGATTTTTTTAAAGTTGAATATGGGGATGAAGTTAATGAGACTATAGTTAAGAAGAACAAACATAAGAAAATGAAAGGAAATTTTAAATCCTTAGATGAAAGAGAAAAGTAAATATCACTACTCCTGTAACACAACATCTAAACAGAGTATTTGGTGAAAAAAGAAGAGAAATAATTAGAAGCAATAGAAGAAAATAATCACAAGCTAATGCAGTCATAATTATTTGTAGCAGAAGTGACAGCCAACACTCAAGTGGCATACATGAAAAAAGAAGTACATTATATATGTGCAGAAATGTTATTAAACCAAGCATGATGCGAAAACCTTAAGATTTTTAAAGTGAATTTAAAATAACGAATTACAAAATAAGAGTCAGTAGCTCAATAAAGTGAAGAGAACTGCTCATATTTAGATGATAAGGAAATGATAATACAAAATTATTACTCAACTATACCAATACAAGAAAAAAGGAAAAACAAGTATAATTTTAGTAATATAAGAACTGAGAATTCTAACCACCCACAGTGATATTCTTAAACATTTTGAGAGAACATAGACTAGCAAGATAGATTTAAAAATTCAAAAAGCAGATAGAGAATAAGAGAAAGAACAGAGCAGTCAGTGATAGGATTAAATACAAAACCCTTTTGATTTTAGTATATAATAATCATCTGGAAAAAGAAATCTCAAAGAAATAAAGTGGTGGGGAGGGAAATTGTGGAGAATATTGCTAGAATATTCTATGACTTAATGTAAAGCTTAAAGCATCTTTTTACTCTCTCTTGTGCATGGCTACATAAAAGTACAGAATTATAATTACATGAATGGGGACAATGCACAATAACTGCAGGAAAGTAATGATATGTAAGGAGAGAAAGAGAAGAATAACATTAGAAGTAGAATGGAATATTGTCTATACTAATATTTACCCTTTAATTTTAAGGAAAAAAAAAGTTAAGATTAGATATAACTAGAGGGTAGTCACCCAAATTATTGCTATGCTATTCATTGTGATTTTTTTGGATGTCTGAAATGTTTCACACCAACATAAAATATCATGAAAGTAAGAACAAGTAAATAGGGGGATAATGGTATTTCATGAAATACAAACCATTCATAAAAAAATTCTTACCTTCTACTTAAAAAACTAACAAAATCGAAATATGCACACAGATTCTTTCCGGATGGACTAAAGAGTTAAATTTAGGTTCAAATATGAAAGCAGTTTTGAATAATTGTTACAATTTTCTGGTAAGAATGAAAATGTGTAAATATGAGAATGCAGCTGAATCTTAAAGAAAAAACTGGTAATTTTAACTATATATATCGCCCTCGCCCCGCAAGGATGGCAAGAACCCTGGTTCGGATGCATCTTCTCTCTCCCTATTTCCGCAAGTCTACACACTTATATACGCTTACATGACCAATCAGCGAGCAGGGTACAGAAGGGAGCGAATCAGGCTGTGCACCTAAACGAACAACTTCGCTAGCAACCAATGCTGTTTACTTCCTCTTTGGGCGTTCTGCTTAGTCTCACGAGGCAATCCTAACCTGGCAACTAGCCAGGTGCCATCTTTTAATGGCGTAGGCCGCCCTGGCCAGGGGCCTGCCTCCGACATCTCCCCCTTTCTTCTTTTATGGCAGGGATCGTGCCTGTCTTAGGTTGTCAGTGGTGGGGAATATCCTTACCCGTCATCAGACGCCAGATATCAATGATCTGCGTCCTGTCTTAGGTTGGTATATTTCCCCCACCAATCTTACCTGTCGTTGACTACCGATCCAGCATACTTAGCCACACTTGGGGGGATGTTCCAGCCTCAATGGCTAACAAGGCCTGCACCATGGCTTGCTGTTCCCTATGTTGCTGTCGCCTCCAAATTTGCAGTTTCTTACTAGCAGAATCAAGCCCACTATGAGGATTATCATCAGACCAATTACGCTAGCCCATTGTTTCGTAAAGGTTAACACATCTTGCAATGTTTTGATTATCTCTGGGAGGGTTGCAAGCTCAACTCTGGTGTTATTTATCCTTGTTATGTCTAGTAGCAGGTGCTGAGTATAGTTTTGGAATTCTGCGGACTAATTCCCCCTCAAGTATTGGGAGAGCTGTCGGGAGACATTCTGTAAGTCACTCATATTAGTATAGGCTATGGGAGTTACACAAATTGCCGGGAAGGGTGCTATACATCCCAGTCTCAATAGGGCCCCCAATATGTCCACTTGTTCTTGAACCAAATCTACTCTCTGGTTGACTATCAGGATTCCTGCTTGCAGATGTGCATTGATCTGAGTCTGTGTTTGAAGGGCAGCCGCCGTTCCTTCTGCAAGGGTGTTCACAGCTTCCACAGTGGGTATGGTTGTAGCAGCGAGACTGCTGCTGCTGTGGCAGCTGCTGTAGATATAGACAATGCTATCACAATGGCGGCTATGATACCAAAACCTCTCTTCTTTCTGGATAGCACCACCGGTAACTTGTCCTCTCAAATGGAAACTGGGATAGGAACATGGGTAGGGATACGCATAATCACAGCCAGCTTGAAGGCCGTGACATTCCAGCACTGGGAAAGAGCAATTCTTAGTGCAATTCAATGTATCATTCAGCTCGCTAGCATTTGTTACGAGGAAAAAGAACGGTGGCCAGACCCATATGGGAGTGGGCTGATAAGTAATATTATTGGGACAAGACACATTAACTGTTGTCTCAAAGGTACTAGAGTCATTTTGTTTATAAGAACAGTTGAGGAATTTGCCACCATTTAACATGGACACTGCTGAGATATCAGTACATGCTCCTAGCAAGTTACAGACCTGCCATGCATCAAAGGGAGAGGAGGGAATATGAGAGAAGAGTTAGTCACTGGTAAAGGATATAGCCATGCTTTAACCACTGCTCACAGCTCTCTGGCTTGAGTCTGCCGCAGGAGGTGTAGCATCCCCAGAGTTATCTTCAGCATCTTCAGCATGATGACTGGTGTTTGGAGGCAAGGCTGCATGCACCAGTCACTCTGGGATCCAAATTGGAGCCTCCTTTTCCTGTGGAAAAACACATACAGACTCCCTACTCCATACTAACACTGGATCTGGTCCATTCCACTTTCCTGTGAGGATGTCCTTCCAAAGTACTAAAGGCTTAGGGGAAGCAGCAGCATCACTTGCATGTCTGTCTGCAGCTGATTTACCCGTTTTGTCCAACGTTAAAAAATTCAAAATAAAGAGAATGGTGTTGAGCTTATCTTTAGGGGGACCTGAAGGTGTCCCCTGTTCCCCCTTTTTGTTTATAAAGCGCATTTTTTTATTGTAAGATGCGTGTGCTCCACAACACTCTGCCCTTGTGGGTTATAGGGTATTCCATGTATCAAGTGAATGTCAAGTTGTTGTAGGAAGGCTTTAAAGGGTTGTGAGGTGTAGGCTGGACCATTATCTGTCTTTAATTGGCGTGGCTTTCCCCATGCCGTGAAAGCCTGTAGGCAATGGGCGATAACATCTCTGGATTTTTCCCCTGTATGCACTGAGGCAAAAATTATTCCAGAACAGGTATCTACAGAGACATGAACATATCTTAACTTTCCAAATTCTGAAACATGTGTGACATCCATTTGCCATATATGATTAGTAACAAATCCTTAGGATTAACCCCCAAGGACGGTGCAGGTAGTAAGATCATGCAATTTCTGCAGGAGACTACTATGTCCCATGCCTGTGCTTTTGTTATGTTAAATTTGAGGCAAAGAGTTAAAGCATTCACATGGAACAGCTTATGATAATGTCTTGGCTGTTGCACTGGGTCCTCAATGGCAAAGACAAATTCTCCTCTTTCACTTCCTCCAATGCCTCTGCTCCCTCTTGCAGAGCTGATTCACATTTGGGTTTAGGCCCCACCAGGCATCCCGGGACTAAGGTCCATATTGCCAGGGTCCCGGGTGGCAAAGGCATTTTATTGTCCTGTTTCTTCAAATCCTCCCCTAAGTGGTCCCATTGAGGTATGTTTAGCAAGCCTTCATCTAGGAACCATGGAGCCGCCTTTTCCACTGTATTCAAAAAGTTCCAAGCAGTTTTTGCTTTTAGTGGAGTTCCATTGGCTTTCAGCAGGTCTTCTAAAGACCCTTCCAACCGCACTTTAGATACTTCAGATCCCATTATGAACACACAGACAACAGACGCGGACCTTAAAGACTCGCCGTTAAATTCCGGCTCTAAGGCCGCCCTGCTTCTTATTGCGGACTTGTACAAGTTAATCCTGGCTCTAAGGCCGCCTCGCTTCTTATTGTGGACTTGTACAAGATTCCCACCACTTTGATCGTGGTCCCTTCCCCGCTTACCTGTGGTTTTGATAAGAAAATCCCGGCTCTATGGCTGCCCCGCTTCTTGTTGCGGTTTTGTACAAGTTTCCCACCACCTTTGTCGTGGTTTTACCCCGCATACCTGCAGACTTCTCCCTTGCAAGATTTTTCTATTTTTACTCCCCGCTTTACCGCGGAATTCCCACTTTTGAACGTGGCTAATGTCCCCACTTACCTGCGGACCTTTACTCCCCACTTTCCTGCGGATTACCTTGCAAGATTCCTTTATTTAGTTCCCGGGTGCCGGCGCCATTTATCGCCCTCGCCCCGCAAGGACGACAAGAACCCTGGTTCGGATGCATCTTCTCTCTCCCTATTTCCACAAGTCTACACACTTATATATGCTTACATGACCAATCAGCGAGCAGGGTACAGAAGGGAGCGAATCAGGCTGTGCACCTAAACGAACAACTTCGCTAGCAACCAATGCTGTTTACTTCCTCTTTGGGCGTTCTGCTTAGTCTCACGAGGCAATCCTAACCTGGCAACTAGCCAGGCTCCATCTTTTAATGGCGTAGGCCGCCCTGGCCAGGGGCCTGCCTCCGACAATATAAAAGTTAAACGATTTATGGAAAGACAATAAGTAAACAAAGAGAAAATTTTAATTGGTATATTTCTGTAAAATATTTGTTTCCTTTTTATAATGACCAAAAATTGGTACAGAAGTATAGAAAGAAGTACTAAAATTCAATAATGAAATGAGGGTGACATAGACGAAAGATGAAATATATGAATAGGCTATGGATAAAACAATATAATATGAGTGTTTCAATAAGTGTATACCAAGTTAACTGAATAATCCAGGAATGCAAATTAATATGGAATTTTTTTACCTTTTGCATTTGCAAAAATAACAGCTATTAATACTATTAGTTTGGGGAAAAAATAGTATCAGTTTGGGGTAGGGTTGTCGGGAAACACAATATCTCATTTGTCAATGATAACATAAATTTATAAAGCATTCTTATCAAGTCAACTTGACAGTAACTATCAAAATTTATAATTTGCTTAGGTATTTCTCCTGCCACCATTATAGAACTAGGATTTTAGCTCAAAGAAATACTGACAGATATGCACAAAAAATTCATGTACGTGAATGTTTACTATAATAGCATTTGGAATAACAAAAAAATTGAATATAACCTAAATTCCCTTTAGTGAAAGAATATTAAATATACAATGGTGCCTTAGTAGTTTTATAATACAGTAGATAAGAAGAATGAAATGAAACCTACATGGAGAGAACTGGAGAGATTTTCGTGTCACGCTAATAAGGAAAGAATATTTCAGAACAATACACATTTAGCTATTTCTGGCTAAATCATATAAACTAAAACCATATACTTTTATGCTACATATATAAGTATGTAAATACTGAAACAGAGGTCTTGAAGAACAAGCTTTTTATAGTGATTCCCTGTGAAAAGGAAAATACATATTTGTACCTTCTTAATTTTGTTGTAAAACTAAAACTGCTCTAAAATATAGTCTGAAAAATAAAGAGAAAATTGCAACTAGAGATAAGGAGATAATTGAGATAAAGAGATAAAAGATAAAGAGATACAGAGAGATAAGGAGATAATTTATAATTTGCATGTTTACCATGATAATATATTCACATATTTAGTTTAATTAATAAATGTATTTATTATTTATTAGATCAAATGTTTTAGTGCCAGCTAGAGACCCTTCACTTTTCCTTTGAGGCACTTACCCAAATTATAGTATTTGAAATAACTCGAGAAACCTTCGTTTGATTTCTACAATCCCCTTGGCCCTTTCCTTGTGATGACTTGAAAAGTTCCAAGCATTGTATCTGTTTAAGCGAAGAAGAAAGTAAGAAGGAATGGTGCTGGCTATATCTGTCTCTTACTAATAAGGACATAGGAATTCCCAGAAACCCACCAAAAAACTGCTGCTTACAATTCACTGTATATAACTATGTTACACAGACAAGTCGAGCTGTAGAGAAGGGCTAAGGAAATTAGTATTTCATTTTCCAGTCTTTATACTTCTATAGAAGGGGGAAAATGTGAAGGGCTGTTGGGTCAGCATTTATCATATCAGACTTTGAAATTTTTACCTGATAATTTAAATTTTATCTAAATTCTGTTGATTTCATTTAACTGATAGCATAAGATATTGTACTCTAAATCCTTGCCAGATAATGTAATTTCTACATCACTGCCTCTAATTAAGTATGCTTGATTATACATAACTGTGGCCAAGAGAACCAATGTTTAGGAAAGATTTACTGGAGGATATAGCCTGTCTATTCCAAATACTTAAAGTTCTACTGTGTAAGTAAGCCATGTAGCTCAACACCATGAATTTGATCCTTTTGCTTTGTCTTTAAATCATTTTTTGATCCTTTGCAAATGTCTTTAAATCATTTTTCTCAAATTTATCTTGGCATTGATACCATCATCCATTCATGAAGAATATTATAAGAAACTACCCTGCGAAACTAATTACTATCTTTTCTTACATATTATATATCTGTTGTGTTGCAGAATTTAAAACTCCATCAATTACACAATTGCTGTATTTTGAATTTCTTTTAATTTAAGGATAAATGCTAAGTATTTTTTTTTTTCTGTGAGCTCATGTAGTTTTCAACAACATGACTTTTAATGTCTGTGGGTTTTTTTTGTTGTTGTATGGTTATGGCATATGACTCATTTAGCTAATTCTCCCCTGATCACCATACAGCAGTTTCCAGTGTTGTTGCCATTATAAGTTTCAATGAACATCCTTGTCACTAAATATTTTTGACCCTTATTGACTATTTCCAGAAATGGATCAATGAATAAGGATGTGTTTAAGTCTTTTAATTTGCAATCAAGTGGTATTTTAAGGGAAGTGAGTGACATGAACTGGTGAAAAGGTGGCTAGGGAATATTTTATTTGAAGGAACTGCAATGATTAAAGAAACAGCAGTAAGTCTAATTTGGCATAGCAAACACATTGATTTGGTAGGAGTGATGATAATATTGGAGAGTTGAGGATTGAAATGCATTCATAAAACATACTGACAAACAAGAAGATAGGTGTGACAGAGGTGATAAACAAAATCTTCCATCATAGTTTGAATGAATTGGACTGGATTTGCAGATGGTATACCACATTTGATGCCATTTGAGTAGAAGGATGATAATGCAAACATAGGTTTGGAGGAAGTTTAAACTGACCATAAGGCATGCAGTGAAATTAAGTTATATGAAGGGCAACAAGTTATATGAAGGCTAGAAGCATTATGTGGTCATTACTGGGATTTGTATTAAATTTCATGTTAATGCTGTCTTTTTTTTTTCCTTTTAAATTTTTAGCCTTTTACTTTACTTCAGGAAGCATATATGAATGCAAAAAGTGATTATATATTTGTATCTTTATTGTAGTATTTTCTTTGACTCCCCCTTCTTAATTCATACTATAGTATATTTTTTCTTCATATGTAAAGAATCCTGCCTATCTCTAAATGTACATAAAACCATGAATGTATACTCAAAGACAAACTTCAAATACATGTACGTATACAATACATGTCAAGGTTTTTTTTAATGGGTTTTAGAAAGGAGATCGGTTTTACATAAATATTTGAAACTTGTTTTCTCATTCAGTAGTACCTCATACAAACCACCTGAGTTATCTGGAGTATTTCTAATTCTTTTTTGTTTTTTTCAACTGTACAAATTTTTTCATTATATGAATATCCCAGAATTTATTCAACCATCCTTTTTTCTGAGCACTGGCTTTATTTACTACCCCCCCATTACTAACAATAGTCCCTCAAGCATTCTTGCTCATGTCCACCCGAGACCTAATATATATGACTCTGCAGACTTCCTAAGACCCACCTATACTCCCCATTCCCCAAACTGGCTTTTTGATCCAGGGAAAGTCAAATAACCACCATTACTTCATATCTTCATTATAGATTCTAGAAACATCCTTTGAGACTTAGGGTGGGTTTCCATCACACCTGCCATGAAAGAACTGATGTCCAATGTTGTAACTTTTGTTAAGAGCTCTCAGAGGAAGAGTTCAGAATACACATGTGGATGGGTCGTATGGGGTGCATGCAGACAGGAGAACTGGATGGAAAATTCATCACTTTTCCTTACTTTCATCCATGACTATTCAGAAGACAGTAGTTTTATAGAACTTCTAAATAGATGTTGCTTGTGACTGAGTAAAGGACTATGGTTCCCATGAGCCTGTAGCTAGCCTGATAACACAACACTTTACATACACTTTCCCTTCTTCCCTGACTTTCTTACTGCTCTGGATTATACCTCCACCAACCTGTTAAAAGTAAAACTCTGCCAGGGCTTCTCTTTTGGTGGAGGGATTGAGCTAAGGCAATGTCTTTACATTATATTTAATATAAAATTTTATTTATGTGTGAAAGATTTGTATGTATATATGTTTTCAAATTACTTTCAAAAAGTACATTATATTTTCACCATCAATGCATGAGTACCTTTTATTCCACATTGCTATGATGGGGTATTGTAGCTCTTTTAATATTTTGCTGGGCAGTTTATTTGCTTTTTGTTTGTTTGCTCATTTGTTTGTTTGTTTGTTTTAAAACATTAAAAATAATTCCAGTATAGTTAATATACAGTGTAATATTAGTTTCAGGTGTACAATATAGTAATTCAGCAATTCCATTTTGTTGGAATGGTCACCCACAACAAGTACACTCCTTAATTCCCATCACCTGTTTCACTGATACCCCACAATGGACCACCTCCTCTCTGGTAACCATCAGTTTCTTAGTTTCTCTCTCTCATTCTCCTGTTTTCCTTTGCTTATTTTTTGTTTTTTTCTTAAATTCCACATGTGAGTAAAATCGTATGCTATTTGTCTTCCTCTGACTTATTTTTCTTAGCATTACATTCTCTAGCTCCATCCATGTCATCAAAAATGGCAAGATTTTATTCTTTTTTATGGATGAGTAATATTCCATTGTGTGTATATGCCACATCTTCATCCATTCATCTACTGGTGGACACGTAGGTTGCTTCCATTTTTAACTATTGTAAATAATGCTGCTATAAACAAAGGTGTGTGTGTATCCCTTTGTATTAAAATTCACTCATTTTAAGTGTACAGTTCAATGATCTTAGTAAATTTATAGAGTTGTACACCACCAACATAATCCAATTCTGAGACATTTTCATCCCATCAGTAAGCTACCTTGTGCCCATAAGCAGTCACTCTCAAACCCTTCCCTGACTTCCAGAACCAGGCAACCATTACACTAATTTCTTTCTCTATAGAATTATTTATTCTGTCATGGCACATAAATGAAGTCTTAACAATATGTCCTACTGTGTGACTGGCCCAATTTACTTAGCAAAATGTTTTTGAGAGTCATCCTGTTGTTTTAAGTAATCATAACTTGTTCCTTTTATTAGAAAATGTTATATTTTATGGACATACCATATTTGTTTAGATATTTGTCAGTTTGTGGTTGCCAATGTTGTTCTTATCTTTTGGCTATTATGAATAATGCTACTATGAACATTTACACCAAGACTTTGTGTGGATGTATGTTCATCTCCCTTGCTTAGATACTTAAGACTGGAAATTTTAGGTCAAGGGATTAAATTTATGTTTAACTTTTAAAAAAATATTTATTTATTTGAGAGAGAAAAAGAGAGAGTGATACATTAGTGGAGAAGGGAACAGAGAGAGAGGGAGAAGGAGAGTAGCAGATTCCCTGCTGAATGTGGAGCCTTATGTAGTACTCTGTCTCACAGCCCTGAAATCATGACCTGAGCCTAAATCAAGAGTTGGATGCTACACCAACCAACTGAGCCCCCCCAAGGACCCCTATTCAACTTTTTATGAAACTATTAAGCTTTTCTTTTTTTTTTAAGTGGTTGTGCCATTTTATGTTCCCCCCAACAATGAATGAGGTTTCTGTTTCTGTACATCCTTACAAACACTTGTTATCACCTATCTTACTTTATTAAAGCTATTCTAGTGGATGTTGACTGGTGTCTCACTGTGGTGTTAATTTGCACTTTCCTATCAACTAATAATGCTGAGCATCTTTTCATGTGTTTATGCTCATTCATACATGTGCTCTAATGAAACGTCTTTTGAAGTAACTGTAAATTTCAATGGGTTTTTAATGTTACTAACTTATAATTTTTTTTCCTTTTCTTCTAATAATCTGGATACAAATTCTCTATTAGAAATATGTTTTATAAATACTTTCTCCCATTCAGCTGCTGGTCATTTCACTTTCTTAGTGGTATTTTTTGGAAGTGCAAATTTGAAGTCAAATTTTAATTTTGATAAAATCTAATTTGTTATTTTTTTCTTTTTTCCCTTTGCTTTTGGAATTATATCTTAAGAAATCTAAATCAGGTATGTAGAAAATAAGTAAGGATATAGAAAACAAAAACTATTAACCAAACTGACTTAATTGAAAAATATAGAATGTTCCAGTCAACACCAACATAAAATCCATAGAATCCCAAATATGTGGAAGCTAAATAATATACTCCCAACTAGTCCATAAATCAAAGAAAAAATTAAAAAGGAAATTTTATAGTTTTGTGAATTAACTGAAAATGAAAATAACAACATATCAAAATCTGTGGCATGTCGATGGAGTTGTACTTAGAAGGAAACTTAAAAGATTGAATGCCTTTATTAGAAAATAGGAGAAGTTTTAAGGCAATTATCTCATCCACTTTTTAAGAAGCTAGAAAAAAGAAAAGCAAATAAACCCAAAGTAAGTTAAATAAATAATATAGTAAAGACCAGCATGGAAATCATTGAATTCCAAATCAGAAACACAATAAAAATAAATTAAAAAATAAAGATTGAGGAGATAAAATAAAATTGATAGACCTCTATATAGATAGACCATTTGACAAATTGATCAGGAAAAAATGAAAAACACGTACTTCCTCAATATCAGGAATGAGAAAGGTGACATCACTAAAATTTACATATATTAAAATGACAATAGGGGAATATTATGAAAAATGTTAAATTAATAAATTTACAACTTAGATGAAATGGATGAATTTCCTCAGCAACACAAGCTTATCAAAGCTCACATGAATAAAAATGGATAAATGCAATTATAACTATTAAAGAAACCAGAACACTCCCCCAGATAATTCTGGGCCAAGATGGCTTCACTGGGGAATTCCACCAAACAATTAAGGAAGGAAAAAAACAAACAATTCTAAGTAAACTTTTTCATAAAATTTAACAGGAGATAATATTTCTCAATCCATTCAATAAGGCCAGCATTTCTATGCTACCAAAAGCTGATAAAGACATTATAAGAAACAAAAATAATAGAACAATTACTTCATGAACATTGATATCAAATTCTTAAAATTTTCACAAATCTAATGAAACATTTTATGAAAAAGATAATACATGATGATCAAGCAGTATTTATCTGGGAATACAAATGTTATTTGACATTTTAAAATCTACGAATTCTCCTTTCTGTAAGTATGGGCTGTGCACAATTACTTCCTTCCAAAGAATACAATATGAAAAGGAAGGATACAAATGTAACTTCACAGTAGAGAAATCTGACAAACACTGCCTCAGTCAGGCCAGTAAGGTCAAGGTCAAGCCGTAAGTCATACTGATGACATGTATCCTGATATGATATGGTGAAAATGGCAATTTATCTCCCTGATTGTCTGCCAAAAGCCCATAATCCCAATCTAATCATGAGAAAAATTGCACATGAATTTCAGTAGTGGGGCCTACTAATGAAATACCTGACCAGTACTCCTCAAAATTGTTAAATATATAAAAAGTCAAGTAAGAGAAATCGTCACAGCCAAGAAGGACTCCAAGAAGGACTCTCAGGTAACATAGTCTATGCTAGAATGCATGTTTGTGTCCTCTCAAACTTCATATATTGAAACCAGATCCCCAATGTGATAGGACTTGGAAGTAGGGCTTTTGCGAGCTCACTAGGTCATAAGAGTAGGGCCCTCAAGAATGAGATTGGTATTCTTATAGAGAACTTCCTTACCACGTCTACCATGAAAGTTATAGCAAGAAGACTCACTTATGAACCAGAAAGCAGGCTCTTACCAGAAACTATATCTTCCTATGCCTTGATTTTGGACTTCCCAGCTTCTACACAGTGAAAAATAAATTTATTATGTATAAGCTACCAAGTCTGTGATATTTTTGTTATAACAGCCCAAATAAACTATGACAATGACCAAATGTAATGTCATGTCCTGGATGGGCTCTTGGAACAAAAAAAGACATTAGGTAAAAACAAGGGACATCTAAATAAGCTATGATTTTAGCTAATAGTATGTCAGAATTTCCAGTAATTATGACAAGTGTATCATCCTGTTGTAAGATTTTACAAAAAGAGGAAACTGGGTGTGGAATATGTGCAAACTCTTTGTAGTATATTTTCACATTTTCTGTAAATCTAAAACTATTCTAAAAATAAAGTCAATCCATGCAATTCACTATATAAATATACTTAAAATGAAAAACCAGATGGTCATCTCATTAGACACAGAAAACACATTTGATAAAAATCCATCATCTATCCCTAGTAAACCTCTTAGCTAATCAGGAATATAAGGAGACTTCCTCATGCTGATAAAGGGTGTCTATGAAAAACAGCTAACATCATATTTAGAAAAGAATTAATGCTTTTTACATGAGTAAGGCAAATATGTCTTCTCTCACCACTTCTTTCATATTGTCCTGGAGACCCTAACCAGTGTCTAATGGTAAGAAGTAAAGAAAAGGATCTCAATTGGAAAGAAGAAATAACACTACCTTATTCACAGGAGATATGTAAAACAAACAAAACAATAAACAAAATAACAAAAACAAAAACAAAAAACTAAAAAGGAAATTTAAAAACAAAGAAACACAGTAGAATCAAGTGACTGTACCAAAATTTGGTTATATAAAATTCTGTTGTATTTCTATACCAGTAACAAACAATGGGAAATTGGAATTAAATAATCATTTCTGATGACATAGAAAATATAAAATATTTAGGATAAATATGACCAATGATATATAATACTAATGCATCAAAATTTACAAAACATTGCTGAGAGAAATTAAAGAATTAAATAAATGGAATAATATACTGTGTTAACAGATGAGATGATTCTATATTTTTAAACCAGTTATTCCCATAATGATATATTGATTCATCCCAACCCCAATCAACATTCAAGTAGAGTTTACATAAAATTGACAAACTAAATTTCTAAATTAATTTCTAAAATTCATATGTGAATACAAAGGACCTAAACAAAACAGGGTTGAAAAGATCAATGTTGGAGGATTCACACTTTAAATCTTATTTCAAAGATTCATTGATAAAGGCTGCAGTAGAAAGATAGACAAATAGTTTAATGGACAAGGAAACAAAGCCCAGAAGCAGACCCTTCCTTCTATGGTCAATACATTTTTAATAAAAGTTTAAAGGAAATTCAAAGGAGAAAGGATAATCTTTTAAACAAATAGTGCCTGGACAATAGTGTCTATCCTCCTGAAAAAAAAAAAAGAAAGAAAGAAAGAAAGAAAAAAGCAGCAGCCATTTCCATCTAAAATTTGCATCATATGCATACAATAACTCAAATGAATAATAAACATAAACATAATGGATTAAAATTACAAAGCTTCTACAAGAAAATATAGAATAAAATGGTTATGATCTTGGTTTAAGCAAAGGTTTATGTGGTACAACAAGAAAAGTCCAGTCTTTGATTGATTGATTGTTTCACTGATTTGTATTTGGACTTTAAATTAACAACTAGTTAAAAAAAAGAAGAAGAAGAAGAAGAAGAAGAAGAATTAAAAGGTAAAAAGAGAAGCCACAAACTTGGATTTGTATCCAGAATGTATAAAATACTCTGAAAACTCAACAATAATAAACCAAACAAATCAATTATAAAAACAAGTATGGATATTGAACAGACACTTCATCATTTTCAGAGATATTTGCCTGAAAAATAAATATCTTCAATGATGCTCAGAATAATAGTCCTCAGGGAAATGAAAATTAAAATCACAGTGAAATAACTCAAAGCACCCATTTGAATGTCTGAAATTGTTAGAAGTGACCATGCTCAATATTACCAAGGAAGTAAAGCAACTGGTAAGCCTGTATACTGCCGGTGGGAATATAAAATTATGCAACCACTTGGGAAGATATTTTTGACCTAGCAGTCCTACCCTTGGGCATTTACCAAATGAATATATGTGTCAACACTACACTTATACACCAATATTAACAGAAAGGTCATTTGTCATTTAATTGAAAAGCTGAAAATTTTCCAGATATCCTCCAGTAGGTGAATGGATGAACAAAATGTGGTAGATACAATAGAATGTTGCTTAGCATTAAAAATAAAAAGTAATGAACAATGACTGTTGATGCACACTGCAGCATGGATGGATCTAAAAATAATTATGCAGAACTCAAGAGCCGGGGAAAGGTACATAATACATGATTACATATGCTGTTGATTGTTGAATAGCGGGGAAGTTAGGAGAAATACCCTAACCCCGTCAAAAATCTATATATAACCTTGAACATCCCTGAAACTTAACTACTAATAACCTACTGTTGACTGGAAGTGTTACCAATAACATAAACAGCCGATTAACACATAATGTGTGTGTTATAAGTATTATATATTGCTTTCTTACAATAATATCTAACTTTTTCTTAATTTTTTTGGTTTTACCATGAAGGTTTTTTTCAAATTATCACAGACTCCAAAAAATTTTTCCAATATATTTATCAAAAAATATGTTTATAAGTTGACTGCACAGTTCACATTCATGTTAAGAGTCAACTGTATATAAAATTCTGTAACTAAACTATAAAAACTATATACTATATACTATGGTATACTATAAACTATATACTATAAACTAAACCATATAAAATCCTGTAACTAAACTAAATCTATAGTGATTCTCAAGATTCTGTAATCTATAGAAAATAAATCAGTGGTTTTCTGGGAATGGAGAGTGGAGGGGGCAGTGTTTGATAAGGATAGGGTGTGGTAATGGCCAAGGGGCATGAGGAAACTGAGGGATAATGCTTATGTCTATTTACAGGCTTTTGGTGATGGATTCCCTGGTGTATACTTAACTAATCGTACATTTTAAATATATGCAGTTTATTATATATAATTTACATTTCAATAGTGCTATTAAAAAATTAAAGACAGACTGGGGGATGAGACAAGAAAAGGTTGAAGGTGTGTGTGTGTGTGTGTGTGTGTGTCTGGTATCTTGCACTTTAATCTTTTAAACTATTCTTCATATATATTTTTGTTTTTGTTTCTCTTATTGTTGTTTTCATTAGGTGTTTATCTTGTTTCTGTAGCAGTTCTGTTTCACTAAGTATTGTGATTATTCTACCTGATTTTGATCTTGCTGTTAGGACCCCTGATAGAGGATGGTATTGTTCACTTCTTCACTGGGCTCAGTCCCTAATATAATATAGGGAGTGTCCTATATCGGTATCCTGTGGATGGTGGAAGCTAAAAGATCTTTTAGGATCAAGTTTTATAGGGATGCTATCATATCCTAGAATGGCACCTTCCTGGCCTCCAAGAGGAGGAGACCTAACAGTCTTTAACTTTGGGGGCTCAAGGAGATCCTTGATCATTTTAGATTAAAATTCAGACTTATTCACAAATGCTTAATGGTGACCATTCTGCAAGAAGTTCAGTTTTCTAAATTGAAAACTTTTACCTGAATGCACTGTCTTCTTGTCCCTGACCTGATGGTCCCCTCATCTCGCTCAAGCACTTTTGGAAAGAAATCTCTTTATCATATCTCTGACAATATCCCAGCAGAGCCCAAGACATCACCACACCCAGTTAACTGCATGTCCAAACAGTTGGTTGGCACTGGAGAATGTTAGAGTTAGACATGCAGATAAGGGCAATGTTGCCATAATTTCTCAAGTGTTTCAAAAGATACGTTTTCAAATAAAAACAATGATCGTGGTCTAAATGGTTTACAAACTTCTCCTGGGAGTACAGCTTGGACTGCAGACTGAGATATATTGCCCATGAGAATGAGAAGTCTTAAGACTTCTCATTAGAGCATTATTTTAAAAAATAATTGGCCCTTTTAATCTATAACAGAACATGGACTCACAGGGTGTCAGCGATAAAAATTAAACCTTATTTGTCTTTTAACATAGTACTATATTCTTGTGTAATTGAGTAGGAATTCATGCCAGTTGTGTGATGGACAGTAAGCTTATCCAACATGACAGAGACAGATTTCTAAGACGGCTTTGGTGTTTTGTCTACAAAGGGGATGAGTAGACCATATCAGCAGCATTTAATTATTCTGTATGTAATTATTCATTTAAGGAACACAACTTTTCAGAGAAAAAGAAAAGAAGACAGACCAATACAATTACTATTTGCCTAAGTACACTGTTTGGTAGGAAACTGTAATTAGTTTTTCATTAAATTTGCCTGAAGTGATTTTTAAAAAACTAGCAGGAGGAGTTAAATGCATGTATCCAAGAACAGAAATTTTAGATACGAGTTAACATTATACTAGGGGCTGACTTTTTGGGCAGAGAGGTACAACAAGTGTTAATTTCTCAGATTTAAATTAAAAGCTAATGAGTTTTTAAAAGAAAGTCTCTTAAAATGTAAAGTTTCATGAAATATATTCGAAAAAACCAGTAGAAAATTTCATTATGAATACTTTCTAGTCTTATGGGCTAAATTTTGTTTGTACATGTGACATTATGAAGGCTCAGTTTCTTTTTTCCTTTTTATTTTTTTTTAAGATTTTATTTATTTATTGTACAGAGAGAGAGAGAGAGAGAGAGAATAGGAACATAACCAGGAGGAGTGAGAGGTAGAAGAGGTTTCCCACCGAGCAGGAGCCCAATGCAGGGCTCAACCCCAGGACCCCCGGATCATGACCTGAGCCTAAGGCAGACGCTTAATGACAGAGCCACCCAGGTGCCCTGAAAGCTCACCTTCTATATTTAATATTGTATCCCTAGAACAATATGTACTTGTATTTTGTTTGCTAAACCAAGTTTATTAATGTGCTCCTACCAATATTAACAGAGAGGCATTATTTGTGAAACGTATGAGCTACACCCAAAACCTGTGCCCTTAAGTAGAAAGATTGCCACTCTTTAATTTTACAAAGCAGAGAATCTTTTCCAAAATGTAGATTGAATAATTGAAATGGGAAGATGGATTACTCCACTCATACATCTCAATTTTGTCTTGAATTAGCTTCTTTCTAGGTGAACATTATTGTATTTCTCATCATTAATAATTTTTAAAGACTTCACATCACAGACCAAAGGCTGTTCTCTTTGGATCACACAGATATTGGTACTCTATAATACTCACCCAGCAAAACCATAACTTTGTAAGTGCAACTAGCTAACAATACCACACCTGAACCTACACAATTGAACACAGGTGGAAACTCACATGGCTGCTGGCTGCTTTCCCACCTTCCCAATTGTCTTAAATCTCTTTATTTTCTCAAACCTCAGTTCTTGCTTCCAAAACAAGTAGTCAGAAGAGAATTTCTACAGCTTTCACTACCACACATCCTGAACTACCTTCGTCAGTGCCAATATTCTGCCTTCTGTGAATACTGTGAATGAACAGTGATCCCAGCTAAGGCCTTGTGATAGAATCCTTCCTCCTCTTGCATATGTGAGTATGAATGTCTCCTCCGGCATTGCTGCTCTTTGTCCTATATTATCCTATTTCCCTTTTAAGAAAAATTATACAAACTTGGAAATTAAGTAAGATTATGTTTTCCTAAACCTACAGTAGAACATTTTCTAATAATCTTGCTCAAGAGTCACCTAATTGTTGGGGATGTGTTTTTCCTTTGAAAGTTTTAAAAATTATCAAACATATTGCAATTAGAGGAATTTTGCCATGAGTAAAATATACTTTCCTATACCTACTTTGCCACATATCACTCCACCAGTTTACCCCACTTTAGTTGATGCAGGTGAGCAAAGCTTTTTATTTTTTCTAAAAGAAAGGGTTTTGTTTGAGCCCAAGACAGGTGCCTGGTTTACACAATCTTCATGAAGAGAGTACTCCCGAGAAGGAATGTTTGATACAGGGTTATATATGTTTTTTACATCAAGAATTACAAATCATCATGACATAAGACACTCCAGAAAATTACAAACTTTATCTTGTGCTTTTAGATTGTGCAAGGTTGAGAGCTTCAGAGGCAGGGGAATTTAGGGAGATTCTTATGTTTAAGTTTGAAATGGTTCTTTTTTAATTTTTAGGTTATTTGCTAACAAAGCAGAAGTACAATATGTGCTTCGGGCAGAAATATAGCCCATGCTTTGAAGTTTGGTCAAGTCATTCTGACCTTGGTAAAAATTAAAAATGCAGTTTCCCTGAGAGCCCAGGAGCAGAGCCCACATTAAAAGTTGAAATTTTCTTTGTCACTATCTATCCATTTATTGATCTTATCTTTAGTGCATTTTAAAATATATTATTAAAAAGATACAATTTTGTTTGATGTACTATTTACAATTGATTATGGCCCAAACCTGTAAACTTTGATGTTAACTTGTAGAATTGATAAACTGCAAACTGTTTTCATCTGGAAACATTCAAATGTTTTTCTGTCCTACAGCTTAAAAAAATATATATATATATAATTTATTTATTTATATTTATTTATTTATATACATATGTATACATATATATGTATACACACACACACACATATATTCCTGTAAGATATCAATCTGCTTTATGTAAAACTGTGCATGCAATCTTACCCTACATTCTCTTTTTCCAAGCTCTCCTTTTTCCGAATTATCTTTACCATTATGCTGGTTCTCTCATTAATAAGTTAAATAGAATTGATAATCACTATGTATTTGTATGAGACTAACATTTTTTAACTTTTTTATTTGTATTTTCATAGTCTCAATCAAAAACATTTTTTAACTTTTTTATTTGTATTTTCATAATCTCAATCTATGTCATAGTCTCAATCAAATCTTTCCTATTACACACAAATATATTATTTCCTCTTTAAATAGGCTTCTCTTGATCCCACTTCCCTTTTTAAATATCACTCCATTTCTTTCCATCTTAGAGCAAAATTCATCCAAAGATTTAATGTTCTCATACAGTCTAGAACTCACATCAATTAGGCTATTTCCCTCAACTGTCCATCAAATCAAACTATCTTATCAAGATTATCAATCCTCTCCATAATAATGAATACAATTTTCCCATTCCACATATTACTTGTCAGTAACATTTCTCACCATTTGTCTTTGACTGCCAGCATACCATTTCCTTTTGGTATTCTTCCTCTCTCATTGGATGCTTTTCTTAATTTATTTGGCTGGTTCAATGGATTTTAATGGATTTTGCATGTGCTATACCTTAAATCTGCAAGTAATCAAATACAATGATGCTTTTTTTTTTTTTAACTCTCAATTGACTACTAGCAATTTTAGAAATATGTTGTTGATTTCTTGCATTCTCTGTGTGTATAGATCTCTATAAAAACCTTAGTTTTTATAGAACAAACTATAAATACAGCAAACTTAATTATATGAATCCAGAGATATATTTATTATACTGCAACTTCTAATATAACTGAATATTAGTCTACCATATTTAGAAATAAACTTGAACTTTTATTTTAACTTTATCTTCCTCCATTATCCTCACAAATAACAGACTATTAGCATTTGCTCTGTTGTTTTTAAATCTGAGACTATATAATCACAATAATGTTTTCTTCAAAACAGTCTTTTTTATTGTACTTTTAAACATGTAGTAATTTCAACAAAAATTATCCTTTAATATATATTCTTTAAAAAGATCAGAAAATTTATTTCAACATTCATTAGAAGGACTTAAACATAGTCTTGGAAATTCCTTGGAAGACCAAAAGGGCAATTTAATTGTGATTTTTAATTCTGTGACTTCCTTACATCACAATTATAAACTATAGTGCCATTTTGCATTTGAATCTCTACTTAAAGTCCCTAATCCTTTTAACTAAACTCTAATTACTGTGTTTTTTATTATAGATGAGGGACTTCAAGTAAACAGAATAGTCCTACTGTGGCCATTTTAACCAGAGTCCTATTTCCCTCAGGAAATATCTGGTTGTTTTGGGAGCAAGAGCTTCTTAGAGATCAGAATTTTCTTAATAACTTCAACATAAGTAATGGAAGGTTCAATTTCATCACACTTGAACATTTGTCCATGTAACTCTAAACTAATGAGGGATTAATAATCCTTATATTTGAATATGCATGTACAAATGAAGAGTATGCTTCCAAAGGATAACAATAAGGTTTAGACATTTTCTGGTTTTGTTGCCATTATCTCATTCATTTATTAAATTCTTGAGCAGTTGTCTCTGACTTATTTATGAGCTTAAATAAAAATCTCATTGCAGATAATAAAACTTTATTCTATTTCTTTTAACCTCAGCCATATTTCATGTCTTCTAAATTACTCACATTTTAGTTCTGGATAACTAGACTATTTGCATAAAATGAAATACTTAAGGACAAATAATTAGAAAACTTAAAACATTTAAATATGTACTGTGAAGGCTATTTCCTAGGAAAGATGACAAATGTATTTTGAGCAAAGACAACATCACTGGAAAGCATATAGTCACTCAATATGCCTCCTAATACATTGATAAACTTGGATTTCTTATTTCTGGTGTATTTGTTCTAGGAGTAATCATTTCTCATATCTACTCAAAAGGAATGCTGTGCATCTAGTTTTAAGATTGTGTTCTTCAAATATATTAACACTCTCTTTGAATTTGGAGACTGGATAATGGGCTCATTTTCCATTAAATCATTTCTAGGCCAAGAAAAAACTTATTACACTGGTTGAGTAAAGCCAACCACCTAATTCAGTCACTGGGCTGAGGACTTCTAGATCAAAAATTTTCTCATTTTTTTTTAAAGATTTTATTTATTTAATTGACAGACAGAGATCACAAGTAGGAAGAGAAGCAGGCGGAGAGAGAGGAGGGGAAGCAGGCTCCCTGCAGAGCTTAGGACCTTGGGGATCATGACCTGAGCCGAAGGGAGAGGTTTTAACCTGCTGAGCCACCCAGATGCCCCAAAAATGTTCTCATTTTTATTCTTACAAGAAACCCACTGCAAACCCAGTTTGCAAACCCTGAAATGAACACATCACTGTAATGCATAATGGAAAGTGAACATTATGAAATTTATGACTTAATATTTGTGAAACTTCATTGGAACCTATTGATCAGGCCACAAGTTCTCTCACTGACAAATATCCCACATTTAGCAGAATACATCTTAAAACACCAGTATTGTGGATTTTGTTTTAATATGAGAGAATTTCCTTTCCTGGCACCAAGTACAAGAAATATTTCATTACAATAGCCCCTGAGAATCTTTTAAACACTTTTTATATTTACACATATTTTATCTTTCTTTTTCAGTAATTAGATCATATACAATTGAAACTAAATTTTTTAAAAATATTTCAGTCCAGAATTCATATATTTTTAAATAGAAATCATAATAGTAACAAACAACCCATTGATTTAACCTGAACATTCAGACGACAAAGGGCCATAGAGTCAGGGGAAAAACTTTAATAATTTATTCTTGTGTTTTGGGAGTTGATTTTAAGTAGATTTTGATTTGTATTGGTTTGGGTTGAAAACAAAACTGAACTATATTTTCGGAAGTAAATTTTCCTGTGAGTGCCAGTTATTTGATAATTTAACTGCATGGGCAGAGGGGCAGAGGATGGAGGCTCTGGGTGGAAACTGATAGAAGTTTTGTAGTATATTAGCTTTTCCTCCTTTTATCCATGGGGATGTGTTCTAAGACCTCCAGTGCATGTCTACAACTGCACATAGTACCAAACTCTATGTTGTTGTTGTTTTTTTCCTGTACATACATACTTATGATAAAATTTAATTCACTAATTTGGCACAGTAAGTGATTAACAATAACTAATAATAGAAGAATTATAACAATGCACCATAATAAACATTATGTGAATTTGTCTCCTTAGTCTCTCTCTCAAAATATCTTCGTGTTCTGTACTCTCCCTTTTTCTTGTGTGGATGTGAGATGATAAAATGGCTCTGCGATGAGATGAAGTGAGGTGAATCATGTAGGCATTGCGATGTAGTGTTAAACTACTGTTGGCTTTCTGACCGTTTGTCGGAAGGAGGATCATCTGCTTCTGATTGTGGTTGACTATGGGTAACTGAAATCACAGAACTCAAAACTGTTGATTGGGAGGGACTACTGCAAAATAAGAATACTGTAATCAGCATGTGGGTGACTATTTTTACAGTCAGTAGTCAATGAAATGAAGAATGGAAAAAAAAATCCCAGGTATCTGATGAATTACGAAAAATCTGAATTCAAATTCAGAAAACTATTTTAGCCTCTCCACAATCATTTGCCCAACAACAAAATGGATGAAACCTGGACAATCACTTTTTTAAATTATCACATTTTTTTGGTGAACAATAACATGTTGTTCTGCTTTTTTGTGATACAGTCATTGCATCTGTGAATATCAATTTGTTGATTTTTTTTCAGTGGTAGGAAGGTTTGGTTTGGTTTGGTTTGGTTTTTGCTTTTTCCCCTTCCAGAGAGAGTTTTTTTAAAACTAATAGTGGATTATGCAACCTGTATTATCAGAGGTTATTTCTTAAATATTCATATTCCCTACTCAGGTATGATCCACTAGCTGGTGCCAATCTAAGAACTATTTATTGCTGATCTGTAATGAGATGATCACAAGTTAAGAACATCCATTTAGAACATTTTATAGCATTTTGACATTATCGTGGTATTCATGTGCATGATCATTTTAGTGGCAATTTACTCATTTCCAAAAATATCAGTGTGCAACTGACAGGAAACTAAAAAAAAAAAAAAAAAAAAAAGCTGGTGCTTTTTCACGAGGTCTGAGAACAACTGTTAACATAGGTTTTGAACATTGTTAGGCATTACAGAGTGTGGTCCTCATGTAGAGACTATTTAGGCCACTGCATCTTTTTGCTTGTCTTCTGCTTTGTCCCTCACTCTAACCACGATAGTACTAGACAAGGACAAAGAAGAATAAAATGAAAGGAAAGGGAAAAATAGTGTTCTTTCAATTTTAGTTAATAATTACATTATTATCAACTACATTCTCTACTTATAAAGCATAACATTTAATCCTCCTAATTATAGTTCTCTCAGGATCCCCACAGGAAGAGAGCTCATTTTGTTAGATTACACTTCTTTTCCACAGTGGTCACTCAATGAACCAGTGTCATGTAACATTTGAAATTAAAATCCCTTAAGTACTTAATGTAAATTTATTGGAATAGTTATATATTTGAGAATATTTGTTAAAATATAAAATGTGTTAGGTTCTAATAAATACCATGCTTAATATTTTCTGACTCCACTGGAGGAAGGCCTCTGAATTCAATCAGCTGATCTCTTTGGCATGGATGGATGCCATAGTGCATGTGAGTGTAAAACTAAACCACCTACTAGGAAGAAAGAAAGAAAGAGTTCAATAAGCATCTTAAAAGCCAGTTTCAGTGAAAGAAAATAAGGAAGAAAGATCTCTGATAGCATCATCTCTGGGGAATGAGAACATTGCACAGATCAAATTTTATACCGATACCACCCTCTGTGTTTCTCCAAACTCTACACAGGTAAAATCACATGAAAATCCAAATGGTGTCATGTTCCAAAGGTAGCCAAGGGACGTGGAATAGAAGAGTAATTGGACTTCGGTGATTTTAGGGAGGTGAATTAAACTGAGGGATTATAATATATTATAGCCACTCATTCCACCTATAATAATTTTTAAACTAATCCAGAGGATAAATGTTTAGATACAACAGTTTCCAAAAGAGCTGCATGTGGCTTTCTGCATGTCCTTGCTGTATTATAACTATAATGTTACAAATTAAGCCACCTCAAATACACTTTTGGAAAATAAAAGAGAGAATAAACAAAATGTCCATTGTTAACTTGAAACTGTTTCCAATACTCTCTCTCAAAATGTATGTTTAGTATTATGCCACTATTTAATATCTATGATTTTCTTTATGACTTCATAAATGAATACCACCTCCGAACTTAAATTCAATAAAGAAAAATATCCTTAGTCGTAATCGTACATAGTTACCCAGGGCATGTCACCATCATCACCATATGAATGAAAACATGATCTGTAGATCAGCCTATCTAGATAATAACATTGAGGAGTACTTTGGCCTGGAAGGTTCATATTTACTTAGAAATTATACAATTCTCTAAGGAATACCTGAAAAATTATATTCAGTTAATTCCACTGTTCACTTTTTAATATACTCAGTGTGGTGACTTAAAGAAGTTTGCTAACGTTGGGGTCCATTATCAAAGGCATGAGACTGAGACAAAGTGAAAGTTATGCAAAGCTTTATTCTATGCCAAGCATTAGAAGTCAGACTGACCCGCCAGGGCCGCCTTCAAAGAGAGCAACCCCGACCCGATCTCACAGGCTGGTTTTATAACCACAGACCTCAAGGGACATGACTTCTATTGTTAGGGTGTTTACTCCCGGAATGGATACCTGCCGGAATCGATACCAGGAACTACTGGGGCGTTTATTCCCGGAATGAAGTCAGTGGATATAAACAACAATATGGCTACCTAGGCAATATGGAGTCACTCTAGCTAAGCAGGCCCTAATAGTTAAACAGGTTTTAACATTAAATCGGCCCTAACAGCTAAGACCCAATCTCCTTTGTGAGTAACCTAACAAATTTTTAGAAGTTTCAAGTAGTGACCTATAGATCACAAAAGCAGTATTATAGTAATATTGAACTCGTTAATAGCGATAATATCAACAGCTATTGTATTTTGAACATTTATTATAAGTCAGCTACCTTTTGGGGAATAAAAGTAGTTCTTTGATCAGAGGATTGTCAAAAGGATTAAATGAGATTCCATGTTCAAAGAACTACTTTTATTCCTATTTTATAGATGAGGATGCAATGGCAAAGAAAATTTAAATATCTTGTTGAAAATCAAAAAGATAGCAAAAAGGAAAAACTAAGAGGGTGCTGAGTTTGGACCAAAGCTGGGTCATATTTTTCTCTATTTAGCAGAGGAAGGAGGATAGATTTTCAAAGAGATTCTAAGAGAAAATAAAAAGAACTAACCCTAGAAGAAGAAGGAAAGAAAGGTGGGAGGGAAGGAGAAAGAAAGGCACTTTTATTATTTATAATGTCTTAAAATTTGCCAGGATTAAATGTGACATTTAAGGAATAGTTTGCTATAAATGATTTAGCTTGTTACATCCCACTTTCTTGACACCATACCTTTTTTGAATTATCATTATCCCGTTTGCTTTAACTGAAGTTCTGTTTGAAGTCTTTTAATCATTTCATCACATGTTCAATGCTTATCAACTTTTTAGGGATAGTCACCAAGGGGGATTAAGTATTGTGCATTAAAGCTATTTTATTAAACTTGTTGCATTTCTAACATTTATTTAAAAGGGGAAATATACTATTAGCTATGATACCAATTAAAAACAGAAGCAAATCCACAGTATCTTTATGCAGGTTGAGTTAATTAAAGCGAGATAAGAGACATCATAGTGAATTAATTGTACAAACTGTGGATGAAATCAACCTACTATGGTAAACATAGTTTACAAATTTTAAATGAGTACAAATATTTTTCCACAACAAATATTTTAATGTTTGTTTGATGTTGTTTCTTATAACAAATATTCAGACTCACCTATGAAGAATAAAACAAAAACAAGAACAAAACACACACACTTCCAATATTTAAGCAAAATGTTGTCCTGCTAAATGAGCAAACTTTTACAGAACTTAATTTCATAATAAAATAATTCATTATAAGAGCAGACTTCACCTACATTGTACAGAAATTGGTATGTGAGTATATGCTGATCCCTTTTCTCCTTTTAATCTCTCTAATATGCTATAATGTGTATCTCAAGATTTTCCAACTCAAAGCACTATGTCAACAAATACCTATCCTTTTAATGTTATCTATTACTCCTGAGATCAATTTGTTCTTGGTTCAGTTACTTTGTAGCCAGTGTCCTCCCAGTCAACTTCCCATGTGTCTTTGTTCATATGAAATGCTACAATCATATTTTTCTGATATTTCTATTTTTTAAAATGTACCCTGTTTTATTGATTAATGATAGATAATTATTTTTAGCCAATTGGGGTTTAGGTTTAAAAAACAGTTGCTGGGATACAGCATCATCTTATACTCTATTGAAGTGTTCTTGGAAATTGCTACTGAATGTGTGTGTGTGTTTGGCTTATATATTTGACTTTTATTTATATTATGGATATTGGTTTGTTTTATTCAATGTTTAAAAAATTAATTAATTGTCAATATTTAAAATGTAGCTCATTTATATAAAATGAGAATATCCATACTCTCTTAAAGAATCTGAAGATGTGGTCCAACTGGGCCTGCATTCAATTTCAATGTGGCAAATATTGACCAGAATTAGATTGTAGCATCTTCCTTTAAATGGACAGAGGCACCTTCTACTTCATTCCTTTTCCCATCTCTCCCCCATAGCAATCATACTTGCTTTACCTTTGTAAAGATTTGGAGTTGTAATCCCCCCCTTTTTTTTAAATAACATTTAATAAGTTTCCTCAACAAACAATGAAGTATGTGAATAATACACCAGTGATGTTACACTTTATTCACAGAGAAATAAAGAGAAACTTAGAAAGTACTCTGTGGAATAAAGCTATTCTATGATAGGTATAACTTCTGTGAACCACTTAAGACCTTCCCAAGTGTAAGTCTCCAAAGAAGAATAATGTGCAAAACAGGAAGGAAAACAATAAGCCCATTTGTGAATTCTTGGTTTTAATGTTATTTTTTCAGGTATAATTTGTTAAATTGAGACTTCTCTTTATCACAGGTTTCAGTATATCAACCTTTCTACATGCTAAGCTCTGAAAAATTTCTGAAAGGCATACCTATGGAATGCAAATTAATGGTCATTCATTGTTAAGCAAAAATAAAGATAGGAAGTGATTATAAATGGTTAAATATAAAATGAGGAAATGAAATAAGCACAAGATTAAACTTGCTAAGTTGTTTATTTATTCATTTTTTTTGTATTTGTTCTATTCTAAATTTTGACCAACTTCACAGTTGCATAGTCACAAGTCTATAAGCATGTATATGACCCATAATATAGCATCTTACTGCTCTTTAAGGATGACTCTATTTGTGCAATGAATTGAGCACCCTATCTGTATTTTTAAAATACAGACCAAGGATACTGTTCTAAATTTAATGCTAACATTAAAGGCTATAACATCAGCCTCCAGTGCTGTAAAATTGCTGAAGACTAAACTTGTTGATTATGAATTGTATCGTGTTCCGAGTGACTGAAAACTTGAAATGATAAAACAATATTAAGTATAAAAATAAATTTGCAATTTTGATGAGACATGCAGTAAGAAGAATTATGTGTGATTTGTGCATAAAATCAATAAGGTTGTAGAACAATAAACATAACTATTTTTTCTAGTTAGTAATTTCCTTTATTTACATTATTACCCATCAGGGGGAATATTTTGTTCTTTCCTTTATATTTAATGTTTAATTAATTTATTCCATTTAAAAATAAAAATTATTACAGCTTTTCCTTTATTACAGCTTTTCTTTATTTTACAAATAAGGAGTTCAGCATATCACTTGAGAGAACAGAGAACATAAGAGTTGCAACCCAACTAAATAATAGTGTAAACTTGCACAAATTAATTCATTTCCCTGGGTGTCAGTTCTCTACCTATTGGGATAATGTATATAACATGTTTGTCTTGGCCTCTTTTATATTTACATATGTGTAACTGTGTCTCTATTTGCATATCTAAAACTATTCTTTAAAAAGCACTTATATACATATATGCTGTTTTTGTAATCTAATTAGGTTCTGGGAATTCCAAATTTTTTTTGTTGTTGTTTTTTGTTTTTTATTTTTTCTTTTACAAAATATTTTTATCCAACATGTTTTTGATGGTTGACTGTTCTTTCATTTATATGAATTTATCACAATTTTTTTGAATCTCCTGCTGTTAAATGGTTAGGCCATTCCTAGTATTTTGTTATTATAAACAAAACTGGGATGAACTTTCTTTTGAGCATGTTTCTGTGTAAATTTGATTTAAAAATGACATTTAATACTGGATCATGCTTATGGGTACTACAGGATATAATGTATGTTAAATTTATATATATGCACACACACATAAGAGAGATATAAATATAGAGAGATATAATATAGAGAGATATAAATAGTATCTATATGCACAAAGTATGAAAGTGTATATAATATATAGTGTATTATATTTGCATTTTCTTTTCCATGAAGTAGATCTTAAAAAGTTAGAAAAGAGTTCTCAAAGAGAAAAATAAGATACTTTGAGAAATGTCATTTTTGTAAAGAAAATATATTATTCTCCTACCTTTTAATTAGTAGATTTATTTTTTTTATGAAGACAACAGTTGGTTCAGTGTGATTAGGCTGCTAAAATGTTTAATTATATTATACCAGTTGAAGTTTAAGTGATTTTGTGTTAATGTATAGGACCACAACTCATTTATCCTCAAGAAATGCAGTCATTACTGTTCTTATGAGAATCTGTTTTATAAGCTATCTCTACAACATTAATGTACTGGTAGAACTTTTGGAGTACTGTATTTCAAAATACTGAAGGAAATGCTCTTTTATATAGAGAAAACACTTTTGTGGAGAGCAACTGACATAGCAGTTTTATATTTTAGCATTATATCATGCATTAGAAAAAATATGGAAATCCCTGCACAGTTTTAAATAGGGCATGTCAAACTTATCAGTTATTTGAGAACAGGAAACTAACCAAGCATGGTGGGAAATATCAGAAATTGAATCTCAAATTGGAAAAAATTATAAAGGCTCCACACAAGTGTTGACGGTTCAAAGAGAAAAATAAAGGGATTAATTGTAGAATCCAAGGAAACTTTTTAGTACATACATTCATTAATAAAAATGCAAATATATTGACATTTATTGTTAATAATGATTACAACAGAGAAGTTTTAAATAGCATGAAGAATGATGAAATAAACATATATTCTAGCATTGCATAATTTTGGGTTTTGAAATAACTGAGTCCATAGTTGTGGAACTGTAGTCCATTAACACTAAAATGTCTGTATATACACCTCAGAGTAGTTCTCTTTTTAAATTTGTGTCAACATTAACATCTGACTTCAGTAGTAATTATAAAGAGAAAAATACATCTAACCTGAAAATATTTTATTTAAAGAAACTAAAAGTAAATACAATGCCCAATAATAGTAAATACTCATATAGCACTTACATATACCAGGTGTATATTCTTAGCACAGGAACTAAGTAACTGAATTAATGAATTTTGTTTAATCTACAAAAAAGCTCTATGAGATAGGTACTATAATGGAATCAAATACTCTCTCCATTTAACAGACAAGGAAATTGAGGGACAGAGAGGGTAGATCATTCAGCCCAAGGTATGACAGGAAGGAGAAGAGCTGGAATCTGAACCCAAGCAGCATGGTTCCAGATTGTATGCTCTCACAAGTAAGCTGTACAGTATTTTCCAGTCACCATATTGAGCCACATGAAACTATTGATGCTAAATACTAAATTATTAAGCTGTGCTCTATTGAAGGGAATTGAGGTGAAATAAGCTTATGAAATGCAACATTCTCAACTCCTATTTGGAAATTCCCATTTTGAATATCTGTCTACTCAAAAACAACAACAACAACAAAAATACTCTTGATGCCATACAGCCACAAGTACTTGATTTCATCCAGAAATAATTAATCTTTTTGAATGCATTGACTGAAAAAACTCTAAACTAGCTATTTAAAGATTCTATGTAGTTAGTTAATTGAGAGACAGAATGACAAAGAAAGAGAGTGGGGGAGGTGCAAAGGAAGAAGGACAAGCCAACAAGTAGACTTCATGCTAAGCAGAGAGCCTGATGGAAGTCTCTATCCCAGGACCCAGAGATCACGACCTAAGCTGAACTCAAGAGTTGGTTGCTTAACTGACTGAGTGACCTAGGTGCCCCTAAACTAGTTATTTCATCAAGAGACGGAACATGTCATTAAATCAGTGGGGGAATTTATTACGTTTTTCTCCTTGGGTGATGGCTGATGTGTCTTGGCTCAGTCAATAAGATGCACAACCGCCCTTAATCTGAGGACATATACAACAAGATATGATCTAGTACAGGTTTCATATTCTCTCCTTTAAGTGTCTGTGGGATATGAACAAAGGAGATTACTGAAACTACAGAAATAGTAATTATATATTCTCAGTCACTGGGGGTGTTTGAAAAGAATTAGAAAATGACAAAACTTGTCAAGCTTTAGGGTCTCTGACTCTTTAGCCCATGCACTTATTCTAAATTGTGTGATTAGCAGCATATTTACAGTTTCACTTCTGATTTTTCTCATTCTTCCCTTAAGTTTTCAATCTTCTAGTGACATAAATTATGGCCAGAAAGTTATTCCAAAGTGAAATAGGAAAAAAATGAATATGAGATTTTTAATTGTATAAAATAAAATATTGTTCCATCGATCTTCTAGGTCAGATACACTTAACTTGTGATCCATGGATATTTTAAAAAATAATGTGGTATACACATAAAGATATGTGGTGGATGCTGTTTTCCAGGGGGAAAAAAATCTGTAGTTTTCATGAGAGTTTCTATTTCCTGTCATCTTCAAAATACTTGCTATTCCATATTTTGAAGAGAAAATGTAATCTAAATTAGATGGACAACATTTAAAATTTTTTTTTAAATTTTTACATTTTTTTAGTATCTTAAGATATCTAAACTTGGGACAAAATAGAATAAAAGCACACTTAAGAGAGAATAAATTAAAAAAATAGCAAATGTTTTCACTCAGATATGTATTTCTTTTATTTAGGATAATGCCTTCTTAGGCAGATCTTATGAACTAAATTGTTCTATATATTATGAAAAATATAAAACTAGTAATACATATAGGTTTTTCTCTATTAAGTATTTTTAATTAATATATATTATATAAAAGGTGTCACAGGCTTGTTTTATTCACCATAATTATAGACATAGTAGTTCATTATAAGGCTGTTTTTAAGATGTCTGGTTACTTTATTTTTAGCATTTTCTATGTATTTGAATATTTGAACATATAGGACTACTTTGATGTTATCATTGATTTGGTAACACAAATAAAATCTTGCTAATATAGCATTTACTCTAACCTGCATACATGCTTTATAAAGTCCACATGCAAAACCATCTGGATAAGTGGCCATAGCAGTTTAATGATGTTGTACAAGCTCAGCATTTATATTAAGGTAGCACGATCTCATTCTAAGAATCTTTGTAGTTGTTACGAGGATAAAATGTTCAAACCTCAAGAAGGTGAGGAAGAGAGGATAATTTCATTATGAGGGAGTATTTACAGCTCTTGCTTAAGCATATTACTAGACATTTTAAAAGTTCATTTGTCTGTCCAGAGCAAGTGAACATAGAACCTAAGTCATTTTCAATCACCAGGTTTATGAAAATACCATTGTTCTAAGAAGGATCTTAGGTAAAAGCCTACCAGGTTAAGGCCTCCTTCCTTGGGAGTGCTTTGGTTTTTCAATAAGTAATAGAACTTCCTGAAATGCTGGGTAAATGTTGTGTTTATGAAGTTTAATTTTTACTATAAATTTTTTATTTTTTTTATTTTTTTTTTATTTTTTTTTATTTTTTTTTTTTATTTTTTATTTTTTATAAACATATATTTTTTATATACATATATTTTTATCCCCAGGTCTGTGAATCACCAGGTTTACACACTTCACAGCACTCACCAAATCACATACTTATCAGCACTAATAGGGCTTACAGTTTTGAAATGATCACTTCACTTTTCTAAACTCTTAATCTTTAATTAAATCTTTTTTTACATGCTTCTTTCCTTTTTTTCTCTCTCTAACATAAAAATGATTGAAATACTAATAAGACTTAACAGCATTCTACGAAAGGTTAGTGTAATCATTAGGTGAGGAGTTCTATTAACGCAGGGAAAACACTGTTGTCTCAATATCTTTTGATTCTCTTAATATTTTTCTTTTCAAGTAAATATTAAATACCCGCATTTAATTAGAATAAGGAATCTTGTAAAGAACAATTGAAAATCAAACAAGAACAGAAAACTGATGTGATAAGCAAAATACTCTTGAATTCCAGAAAACTGAGTAAAATAAGAAAACGAGACAAATAATATTAAGGAAGATAGGTGCTGAATACTGTCACATATCTTGGAATGACTTAGTCAATGGTATGACCGGTAGTGACACTCAGAGAACAGATTTCAGCTTTAAAATGTAACTTTGTATTTGATGTTATTATGACACTTTTTCTAAGACTCTAAAGTCTTTCTAAGACTCCTTTATGCCAAGAGACTGGAAATCAGTAGCATGAATAATAGTTATGTTCCAAAATAAAATAATTTTTATTTTAATTTTTTAATTTGAGTATATGTTCCCTTAGTTTTGTACTGTTAAGCTATATTCACCACAAGCATAGCTAAAATCTGCTACCATACAACGTTACTACAGTATAATTCCCTATGCTGTACTTTTCAAAATCAAATTTTAAGATGTAAAAAAAATAAAACAATACAAAAAAAATCTTCTGAATAGTTATCAAGTCATTTACCTTGTTTAAATTAATAGTTCCCAAACTGGATTTTTGAGACATCATTTCTTTCATCATACTCTCTTTGAATTTATACTGAGAAATTGAAAGTCACTGTTTTAAGCAAATAATTGAAAACAGCTTAACACTTTCAGTGATGCATAATTTTTGAAGGTTTAATACTGTATTATTCGATGGCACATTTAATATATTGTAATGACTGGCCAGTGCTGAAAAATTGATTAGCATATTACTCAATTGTCGTTCCATGGACCATTCTTTTATGGAAATTAAAGGATATTTATGTGGTACATCCAATAAGCAGACGTTTCCTTTAAAAAAGGTTATAAACATTTATAGTTACCGTCTACCAATTTATTAAAGAAATAAGGCTGCTACCAAAATGCAAACAAATTTTTTTTTATTTTTGAAGGACTATTCTTTGTGAAATGGGGGCCAGGAATTGGATTCAAGGTCTTACGACTGAACAGTAGTAATCCTATGGGGATGGCTTCTGGTGGAGAGGCGGGGGAGGAGGGTCTGACAGGCAGCGACTGGGAAAACGAGTCCAAAGAAGAAAATCTGTATGTAGTTTCTGGGAAGAAAAACAGGGACTATTATATTAAGAGGCTTATTTTGTTAACCCAACATGGTTCCATCAGTCAGAAAGTGGGTTATAAGTAAATATTGCAGCCATTTTTTTCTCAGTGACTTTGTAAAAACAGATGCCTAGGCTGAGAGATTTGGGAGCCCAGAAGTTAATAATAGAGTTACAGGAATGGCCAAGTGCCCCATACTTCTCCATCCCCTCTCTTCTTTGGAATATACCATGATTCCTTGTCTGGAAAAATGAGAGGAAAACAATACCTTTTGTCAGTTTAAGGAAAGCATGGATATGTGGTAGATATCATGATATTAAAGATAACAAAATTGTATTTCTAAATAACACAAGAAATATAGTCATTGATTATAAACATTGATCACTTTTTCAATATGAACATGTGCCAGTGGTGGTGCATATGTTGAAGTTTTTATATTCAAAGGAGTGAAGGCTGAATTTCCTACTGTCCTTATGTAGAAGAAATTGGTTTTTGCTTGAATATAGATCAAACAAACCCTCTTTTGGCACAACAGCACAGGTTCTGTAGTGGGTAAAGAGAATCAGTAAAACACCTCCCTTTAAAATGTGATAAGTTTTTCAATAAATCAGCTATTTTATTAGACTTACTATGTCATTCACAATGAAATAGCATAGCTGTATGTCCCCACCAATATTTCAAGTTTTATTTTTAAAAAGTATGATCTCTAGTGTTCTGCCAGTATTGTATGATTTACTGTTCTATACTCAATTCTGAAATAACCATTTACATCTCAGCAATTCTCTTTTTGGCACCAGGAAAGATTTTGTTTCAGGTTTTATTTATTCAGAGCCTGTTAATTATTTCAGAAAAGTAATTTTTATATCACTGTCATGTCATTTTGCAACTGATGTCATATACCTGATAAAAGAGCATAGGGAGATGAGCTGTGTACTTATTAATTAGAGAGGCCTGATAAATGGATTATCTTATTTAGTAATAAATGGATTATCTTATTATTTATTTAGTCCTTGACAAGCAGGTGAATACAGATAGGCATATTAATGCTGGTTTTCTGATTTACTGCTGTGCTAACCTGAGTTTTATTTATTTATTTTTTGGGGTAAATTTCTGAACATCTTCCTGAAACTCGCCTTAACAAATATAAAGTTATTGAGTGCTGACCATGAATTATTATATATGCTATATTCACACAAATTATTTCATTTGACTATTTTAATTGGCCCTATAAGGGGTGACCTGTTATTACAATCCCAATTTTTCAGATGGGGAAACAGACAAAGCAAGGTTCTAGGAATATAAGATTTCATGGCCAATAAAGGTAGAGCTGCAATGAGCCCTGGTAATTTTTCTTTGAAGATGCTTTCTTTCTTTTTTTTAAGATTTTATTTACTTATTTGTCAGAAACAGAGCACAAGCAGGGGCAGTGACAGGCAGAGGGAGAAGCAAGCTCCCTGCTAAGCAAGGAGCCTGATGCAGAGCTTGATCCCAGAACTGAAGGCAGATGCATAACCCACTGAGCCACCTGGGTGTTCCTGAAGATATTTTCTTGCCTTACTTACTGCTTTTGATAATGTTTATCTCCTATAATTCTCATTCTGAACTTTTGACAAATATATAAATATTTAAATTAAATATACATTTTGGTTATATATATAGGCTTTCATGTGGATTTTGTTTATATTATTGGTTGCTCATTGATGAACTATGCAGATTTTTGCTTCTCTTCTGTAGCATAATGCTAGCTTGCTTACTGTGTATTTGATAGAGATTCCAACTAATGGTGTACTTTAATATATAAGAGAATGTTATCAAGATTTACCTTTTTTTGTATGGAAAAATGTGATTTCCATTCAGTGCTGTCATTCAAATAATTTCTATTTGAAGATGATCCATTTTCTTCCTGCAATTCTCTTTATTTTCTGTTGGCCCATTCACTGAGTCTTTGCTCACCCAGGAAGTACATAGGAATAATTAGTTTCTTACCTCTATATTACAGCTCTTCTATTTTGATATGTAGCTGCTGGAACCTCCCTTAAAACACATACTTACGCTCACACACACACAGATAGTCACAAGCACACATGCTCATGTGCACACACAGACACACCCACACACACCCACACCCCACTGGATTTTCAACATTCATTTTAGGAAAATACATGTAAAATAGCAGAAAAGTATAACAGTCCTTGGGTAAATATTGTATTTGTGTGTAAAACTTATTCAAAAGGAATTTCAAGAAGAAGGACATGTTTATTTTGAAAGCAGGATGAGATAAAACTGTAATCATTTCTAGGTGAAGCTCAGTTGTGTTTCTGGCTGTTGAGTGATTCTCATTCATCTGGTCACATCCTAATCACTGCCACATCTTCATGTCAAGGATGTCAAGATTTATAGCATGTTAGTGTCAACCTCTGTCCAACTGTAACCAATGTGGATTCCATGATACTTTATTCCGAAAGGCTCAGCCACATTCCCCAGTCTCTCAGAGAAGTTGCCGCAGCCCATAAAAATAGTCAGAACAGAAGTACATTAGGCTTTTGTAGGCCTAGCCCTTTAGGTTCCTCTGACTTGTTACTTCTATTTATTTTTGTGACTACTCCTCTACTTCATTTTCCTAACTCTCAAGGGACTTCGGTCCCCCTCAAAGCCATAACCTCTTTGGTAGGGACCTAACAATGGCCAATAAATTCTTGGGTACTTCTCCCTATTTTTCCCAATACTTGCTATAACTTTGCTCATCCTAACAGGTTGGTTTACTGAGACTCAGGGCTATATTGCTTTGATGTTGAGTATGATCACTTACGAAAACTCTTGCTGTCCTCTCTACTAGCTTACCTGGTGGGCATGGTCCCTGGCCTAGATGAAATCCGAGTGGGCTAACTTCCTAGAGGTAAATATTACCTGTTAGAGCATTACTAATGGAGCTCAGCACTCAGGATAATTTATCTGCTACTATCTATCTCGGTTTCTTCCCCTTCCCTGTCAGCTCAATCCACCAAGTTCCCAGCATGTCTATGAACTGAGCCCATCTGAGGAACAACAATGAATATGCAGTTTTTCTTCTCCAGCAACTCTGGCTGATATAAGATGTCATACTAAGTGTCAAATCACAGTTCCAATAGTAATACCCATCTAGCACTTCCAAAAGCTTGGAAATGAAAAGAGGAGAGATTGCCTTTGCCCAGGGCCTGGCTCTACTGGGGATTAGCTCAGGTTTGAATCTGTTTCATTGTTATTTGGCATTTTGTACATTGTCTTCCTGCCTCTTACATCGCAGAACTTTAAGTGTGTATCTTAAATATTTTCACATTTCCATCCAAACTTTATGAGAAATAGATTTCTCCACCATCCAAGTTTTACTGAAGAAAGCCTTTTAGAAATTCTTGTAGAGGATAAAAAGCCATACTTTCATTGCCATAAGCACTTCTTTCATATTTTTCATTTTTGCTTTGCTTTGCTTTATTACAAATATACATATTGGGAATCTCTCTACCCAACAAAGCCAAAAAAAAAAAAAAAAGCACACCCCTTTTAAAATAAAATTATTTACAGGGACTCTCTTTTATTCCTTCAAGTTGTACAGGCATGGACATATGGTAGATAGAAATATTCTGAGGTAAATACTTAGAATTCTGAATTATTTTGTGTAAAAACAAAGTGTCCCAACAGTTTCTTACAGATTCAGCTGACTAATTACTAGAGATTTGGTTGCAACCCAAGTCACTTTAGTACCTTACAAAAACTGAGGTGCTTCAGGCAAGATTATCAGCATGAGAATAAATGAGTTAGCAAGCATTAATAAACCTGGAGAACCACAGTGTTAAATGTTTTATGCATCATTTGAGTAAGTGCCACTGCAGAATATTGAATGAACAGCTTTTTGGTTATGAATACTGGAAGTAAATTTTTTAGCATTGTTTTGCATTTCTTTTAGTGAGAGACTTATCAAAATGAACATTTTCTGATAGAGAATGCCTTGTAGGCATTCTCTCTTAGAGTTTAGCAGTGTGTGTTAAAATTCCAGTCAGTCACCCTTTGTATTTATCTTTCTTCTCTCATGATGAACCATTCACCTGCTGAGCACTTACTGAATGTGGATTCTGTATTGGAGATAGGGGTACACTGTGCTTGCACTTAGGACTACAACAATGATGGAGAATTATGCCCCGTATACTCTGAAAGGTCACCAAGAACACTGTTGGTTCTGAGACCATTTTTAGCATTCAAATTTTATTGGATTACTGAACTATGAATGATAGCATAATATAAATAATTTTCTTAACAGCAAAAAATTGCTGAATAGTTAACTATCATGCACATAATGCTCTGCATATCAGATATAAATGGCAAATGCGCAATTCCCACCCTTAGAAATGGCATTCTAGTTAGTTTACATATGGAATTTTTCTCCTTCCGCATAGTTCCAGGCATATAAGAGGAGAAGGAGGAAGAGCAAGAACAGAAGTGGAAGGAGGAACTGGGAGAGGGATAGTTAACAATGTGTGTGTATGTAAGAGAGAGAGAATCTAATGTGCACTAAGAATTGTTTAAATTTCAAATGAAGTATGACATGAACTCTTAAAAATTACTCCTAGCTGGAATGAAACTATGTACTGTGTTTTTCCTATGTGTTCATTATTATAAAAATAATAGCATATATTGAGAAGAAACTAAGTGCTTTACAAGGATTATCTTTACAAGGATTATTGTATCTGATCCTTTATATTATTTTTCCAATCCTCTTTTACATATGTCATTTTATCTAATCATCTCCAAAGCCCTATGAAGTGTTTGTCCCCCTTTTAAAGATGAGGAAACCCAGGCACAGGGAGACTGATAAAGTGCCCAGATTCACATAGCTGACAAGATAGGCAGCCAGGATTTAATTTCAAGCAGAGAAAGATTTTCCATGAAACTAATAAAATTTAAGATTCAGGAACGCTCACTTTTACAGGCTCCTTCCAAGGATTTATATTTAAATTGTATTTATAATTTTACATTTTTTATCATAAAAGGGACTCTAAAAAGTTTATAAGCTTCAGGCCTCAGGCATTTGGACTTTATATGCAACTTCAGCTTCCTGTTAAATGCGTATAACCCTATCAGCTTCTTGAGCTGTCTTTTCCTTTCCTCCTCTGACTATGGGGGACGTGTATTCTGGTCTCTTAGAAGAAACTATCTCCCCAAGTTTTAAAGAAAGAATGTGTGTGTGTGTGTGTGTGTGTATACACACACACAAAAATAAGGGTAAACACAATGACTGGATGGACTCTGACTGTGAAGATGAAAATTTTAAAAGATTCTAAAAAGGGAATTAATAAGTTTGTTGGGAAAAGAAAAAAAAAGAGGAGAAAATGTGATCAGGCTGGAGCTAGATTTAGGATATATTTTGACCTATTAGAAGAAATTATACCCCAACATTTTAAAGAAATATATATATATATGTATATACATATATATGTGTGTATATGTGTATATATGTGTATATATATATGTGTATATATATGTGTGTGTATATGTGTATATATATATATATATATATATACACACAAGAAAATAAGATTAAATACAATGAAGGGATAAAATACGCCTGTAACTACGAAAATTTAAATTTTTTTTAAAAAAGGTATTGATAAGATAAAACAGGTAAAAAACATTAAAAGAGGGAAGAGGAAAAGTTAAAAAAGAGAATAAGAAAAAAATTAAATTAAATTTAACTTTGTTAGACTAAAGAATCATGGGAAAAAAATCAATGAATTCTATGTATTGCCTTCCCCTGGCTCTGGAGTTCTGCAATTCTCGTTGATAGGTGAACTTGGTCTTGGCTGGATGTTCTTGCTGATCTTCTGGGGGAGGGGCCTCTTACAGTGATTCTCAAGTGTCTTTGTCTGGGTTGTAATTCTACCACCTTGCCAGGGACCAGGCTAAGTAATCTGCTCAGGTCCACTTTCAGTAGCTTTAGTTCCCTGAGCGCTTTCCATTGAGCTCTGGAAGACAGTAATAAAAATGGCAGACCTCCAGTCTCTGGCCCAGAGGAGCCAAGAGCTTGGGGCCCACTCCTCAGTGTGCCCTCAGAAAAAAACAGTCAATCCCTCCTGTGTTCCTGGTCTCCAACCATGCTCTGTGCTCATCTAACCTGTGAACGAGTGGTTCTGTGTCTGGCCCACAGCCCTGTTTGGAGTCTCCAAACCCAGCATATTCTTGCCACACTCTCCCACACCACTCCTCCAGAGAACGAAGGAGGGGATCTCTCCAGATCTGCCACTTGTGGGGCCCCTGCTGAAAGAGTAGTCACCTGACTGTTCCTTGGATCATGGTTTAAGGTAACCCAGAGCTGAGAGCCCCACCTCAGCTCTGTCTCTCTCACTGACTTCCTTGCTCCAATACCTAACAGCTCTGCCATACTCAGATACCCCCAGTCTTTCTGTGACCCCATGGGTCCTGAGACCACACTATCCCTATGAGGGTTCCACCCCACTTAGCCTCTGAAGTGATGTCCCTCAGTGGAGCAGACTTGTAAAAGTTCTGTTTTTGTGCTCTGCTACTCCACCACTTGCCGGGAGCCAGGCCCTCCTCCAGCAGTCTATCTTCCTGTCACTTCTCTGCATGTCCTACCTTCTGGAAAGTGGTGGATTTTCTGTTCCTAGAATTGCTGCTCTTCTTCTATCTCCTGTTAAGTTTGTAGGTGTTCAGAATGGTTTGATAACTATCTAGATAAACTCCTGGGACCTAATACTATTTCAGTTTCCTACTCCTCCACTGTCTTGCATCCTCCCCACCAATTTTTTTTTTTTTTTAAATACTGTAAAATGTTAGTGGAACTTTAAGGTTCCAAATTTGGCATTTGTATCTGAAGCTATCTAGCTCTACTGTCAACTAGTGATGATTTTAATTTAAGATGTTAAGATGTTAGCTTCACCTAATTATTTAGATATTTGGGTGACTAAAGTGAATAACAGTTATCATTACCAGGTGCCCAAACAAGGTGGCATTGCCCCACAAAGTGGTATTTTTCTGGACATTTCTATTAATATGGGTATGTTTTATGGATCCCCATTTCGTAGATAATATAAATGAGCAGTGAGGTAATGAATAACCTTTGAAATCTCATTCACCAAAGTATATTCAAAAACAAGATTTGAATATAGATCCCTTTGTAAAGTCTAGGATCTTTCAAATATATTTTGCACATGTACCAAAATCAAGAGACAGAATAGGTGAGATTGAATGGGGGCAAAAGGATCACAAAGGGGAGTATAATATGGAGCATGACAAGGAAAGGAAAGGAAGCATGGGGACAAAAGGGAGACAAAAGGGTCACAAAGGGGAGTATAATACAGAGCATGACAAAGGAAGACAAGGAAAACAGCTGTATGAAACTTTAGGTAGAAAATATATAGTCATTTATGTATGAGTAGGACAGAAAACCCAGAATAGGAGTGTCAGTAGACTAACTGTGTTTGTTGAAATCTTTGTCTTCCCCTTCCACAGCTATGGAAGACAGATATTTTAAAAATTTCATCAAAGAGACCTCAATTGTTTAGGTGGCTTCTTGAACTATTGATAAATTGTATGTTTTGTTCTCATTTTCCATGTTAGCAGATTCATAGTGTTTTGTTTATAGAATATGTACAAGCTCTTGCTTTTTTTTTTTTTTTTTCTTCCTATCAAACTATTGGATTCTTTTGTTACAGGAGGAGCATTTTTAAAGGAGGATTTGTTACTAGTTTCCTTTAGTTGAATTTAAGTTTATATGAAATTTTGTGTGATTTAGTGTTCTACAGAGAGTTTTGTTGTGGGATTTTTTTTTCTCCCTTTAATTTTAACTTGAACAGCTTGATGAGAGTTTAATAGAATTTGTTTTAAAGTTATTGCTGACCTTGAATTAAGTGGGAGCCAATATATCCCCATGCAGGTGTGGGCTTCAATTTATGGCAAATATGTTTGTCTTTACAGTTATGCATAATTTCCAAATTCTAGAAATTACTTCTGTTTTATAGCTATACCTTCTAAACCTATCATAAGGAGGGCTCTGTCAGCATTTCTATTACATTCTTTACAGAGGTTTATAATGTGGTCATAAAATTCACTCCAGGATTAGTTTTGGCAGATAAACTCTCATCTAGCAAGAAAGGTGTTATTTTTTTACCAACAGTTTAAAAAGAATATGCCAGCTTGTCTCCTCTCATAGAGTTCATAGACTCCTTTCTTGCTGCAAAACCTCTTTCTCTAAAAAGAGGATGTCTTAATTAGCCTTTTTATATTGTATTTGTGTGTTAGAACCTCTTTTTCCTCAAAAGGAAGAGCTACATAGCTTAAAAAAAATAAGCTTGCTTGGATGCTGGAGTTCAACAGACTGGAGTTCAAATCCCAATTCTATGACTTAATGGGAGATTGTGAATGAGCTACTTACTGAATATAATAAGCACTTAATAAGGGGTAACTGTAGAGGTATATACTATTCATTTTCTTAAGTCTTTTTATCATTTAGGAACTTAATGAGCTCCTTAATCAGATGCATATCTCTAAGTAATGAATTAAATTTGTTCCTTCATTTACTCATTCAATATTTATTGAGCATCAGACTGGATGCTAGAGATACAAAGGCAATATAAAACAACCCCTGTCCTCAAGGGATGTGTAGCTCAGTAGGTAAGAGTCAGACTTTTAAGGAGACAAAGTACAGAATATTTAATGCTTCCCGAGAGGCTTGGACAGCTCAGAGCAAAGTCATTTTACTCAGAGTGGGGTATCATTGAAGGTTTTGTTAGGAAGTAGAAGGGCAGGTATTTCTGTACTGAATACTAAAGGATAGTTAGGAGAGATAAACATCCTTGTGTCATGGGAGCAACAAGTGCAAAACGTAAAGAGGAAAAACATGGCATAAACTAGGAAATATAATATGACTGCAGTTAAAAGTATCGAGGGATATGATGGTAGCAAAAGGTAAAATAGAAAACTATTTTTAGTTCTTCTGCATCATGGTAAACCTACTAGGCTCTCTCTTGACTCAGAGATCCTGCATGACATACAATATTCTATTTCAGTTTACAACCTTATTTTGATAAAGCATTTTCTCCAGTAATGTTTAAAAATGAAATGTAAGAGATATAATTTTTTAAATTTCTTATTTGACTTAAACTTACTTTATACCACCTACTCCTTTGACATACACTTTAGCTCAGTATAATACTTTTTTTTAAAGAGTTTATTTATTTATTTGACAGAGAGAGATCACAGTAGGAGAGAGGAAGGGAAGAGATCACAGAGAGAGAGGAAGGGAAGCAGGCCCCCCGCTGAGCAGAGAGCCCGATGTGAGACTCGATCCCAGGACCCTGAGATCATGACCCGAGCCGAAGGCAGCGGCTTAACCCACTGAGCCACCCAGGCGCCCCTCAGTATAATATTTTAAGTAGGAATTATTTCCTTCAAAATTTTGAGGTATCGCTTCATTATCTTCAAGCATTGGATGATTCTATTGGGAAATCTCAAGCCCTTTTGATTTCTAATGTTTGCCTATGGCTTATACTTTCCCTGTTAGAAGATTTTAGAATATTCTTTTTGTCCCTATTTTTCTGGAATATTATCTTCCTTTTTTTTTTTTTTTTTAATTTCACCTGTTTTTACTAATTGTTCAGGCCAGTCTGTTGGACATTTAATCCAAAACCTCATATCCTTTACAGCTGAAAATTTTCTCAATACATTATTTTTCACCTTTTTTCAGTGTTTTGGAACTCCTCTTATTCACATGTGAGATAATATTGCTATGTGCTCTCATTTTCATATCCTTTCTCTCATCTTCCATTATTGTGTCCTTTTGACATGTTTTCTAGTTGTTTCTTTAATTGTATCTTTGAATACCGCTGTTGATTCACTTTTAACGATTTTTTTCTATTATGTTTTTCATTATCTAGAACCATTTTTTTCTGTTAAGTAATTCTTCAAAAACAACAATGTAATTTTGCCATGTGAGAGGATGTTCTCTCTTATTAATCTGAAGATAATGATGAATAATTTCTGTTTCATCCATGTTTCATTATCCTGACTATTTGTTTTTGGTCTCTATCTTTCATATTAGGAGATTTCTTCAGATGTTTTATAATCCTCGCTGTTCATGATTAAATTTGGAAACTTAACAGTAATTGAAGCTATGAATATTTAGGTGATTTTTTTGACTTTCATTTTCTCTGTGTACTTCACTGGGTAAGGCATTTTGGGGAATTTCCTTAGATCAGCATTTTTTTATAATTCTTAGATCGGTCAGATATCCCAGAGAAGGCTCTTTTAAATTTTTACTAGAGAGTAGAGGTCTAGGTGCTGATATTATGGGAGCTAGCATTTTGGATAAAGTTTTGTGATTCTTTGAGATAAGCATTCCAAATACAAACATTCACCAATCTGAGGTATGTATAAATCAGGTTGGTTTCTGAAATTTTCCCTGCCAGTTTGCAATTCTTTTGTCTGAGTTCAGGTAAATTTTTTTTTTACTCATTTATCAGATTTCCAGCTTCCTACATGTTGCTGATTTCTTTTCTCCTGCTCTTTTCATTTTATGGGTTTATGTCTAAATAGCAAGCAAAGGAACACACACTCTATTATAGCTGTAGTGGTGTTTAGGAGGAAGATAATCTGTGTGCAGTCTACATTCTATTTTTTTTTTTAAGTTTTTATTTATTTATTTGACAGATGGAGATCACAAGTAGGCAGAGAGAAAGAGCAGGGGAAGCAGGCTTCCTGCTGAAGCAGAAAGCCTGAAGCGGGACTCAATCCCAGGACCCTGGGATCATGACCTGAGTTGAAAGCAGAGGTTTTAACCCACTGAGCCACCCAGGCGCTCCTCAGTCTACATTCTTTTTTTTTTTTTTTAAGATTATTTATTTATTTATTTATTTGACTGACAGAGATCACAAGTAGGCAGAGAGTCAGGCAGAGAGAGAGGAGGAAGCAGGCTCCCCACTGAGCAGAGAACCGGATGTGGGCCTCAATCTCAGTCCCTGGGATCATGACCTGAGCCGAAAGCTTAGGCTTTAACCCACTGAGCAACCCAGGAACCCCCTCAGTCTACATTCTTAACTTGAAATCACTCCTCTCTTGAATACACATTCCAACTCTTCTCTCCAGAGGCGTGATAAACTGTATTTGTTGAGGTCACTAATGAATCTACATTGCTAAACCCAGTGTTTTTGTGGGGGTTTTTTTGTTTTGTTTTTTTCTTCTCAGTCTTCATACTTGGCCAGTCAGCAGCTGTAACAGGTGAACAGTGTCCTCTTTAATATACTTTCTAAAACTGGCATTTCGGAAAGCATATTTTCTTGGTTTTCCTTCTAATTCTGTGACCGCTTAGTCTTTCACATTTTCAGATTTCTTATCTTTTCATCCTCTCAGCAGTAGAATCTCCCAGTAGAATCTCCTCAGATCTCTTTATTCCCCCCCCCCCCACCAATCTCTGTCTCTTCATGTTCTTATCTAGTGTCATGACTGTAGGTACCATTTATATGCTGATGACTCATAAACTTTTACTTACAATCTGGATATCTCTCCTGAACATCAAACTCAAATATTCAATGTCTGCTCCTGGATGTATGAAGTTATCTCAAACTTAGCATCCACCAAATTGAATTCTTCATCTCCTTCCCCAAATCAATTTGTCTTTCCTGAAATCTTCCCCATTGTTGTATATAGTAAATGTGTTCTGCCAATCACCCAGGCTAAAGTTTGAGTTGTTTTTGATTTCTCTTCCTCATATGCTTCTTCTAATATTAGGCATCTGCTTACTTCTCATTATTGCTATTGCTTTCACTCTCATTTAAACTTCCATTTTGTTTCTCTTGATTATAATAATAGCTTACCAAGTGCCCTCCCGGCTACTACTTTTGCCTTCCTCCCAACACAGAGGTTTAAGTGGTATGTTAAAGCACTCCAGTGTGTTCCCATTTCACTCAGTGTAATAATAAAAATCTTTGTTATGGCTAATAAAGCCTTGCATGACGTGTTTCCCTTACCTCCCATCCCACATTACCTTTCTGACCTTCTTTTCTATTTGTTCCTGTTTTGCATCATTCCAGCCATTGTTTTCTTATATTTCCTTGAACATGCTCTCTTGCCTCCATCTGAGCACCTCTGCACTTGCCGTTCTCTCTGCCTGGAACATCCTCCATTCCCACCCCTACTCTTTACCAATAGTTACACCTTCTTCAAATCTCTGATTAAATGGCACCTTCCCAAGAAAGCACACCCTATCTAAAACTGCAACTCTCTTTTTAAAATAGCAACTCTCCTCACCCACTCATTATTCTATATAAAATTTGCTTTCATCTTTCATCAAGAACTAACATATTACGTGTTTGTTTGTTTAATAACCACTAGATTATAAGATCTATGTAAGAATTTTCATCTCTTTTGCTCACTGATAAACCTCCAGTGCTTACAACATAGCCTGACACAGAATATGATCTTGATAAATAAGTGTTGGGTACATAATTGAATGAGGTATTTTAGTTTCATTATCATTTTGCACTTGAGGAGATTAAAACTCAGGATTAAGTAACTTGCCCAAGGCCTCAAAATTCCCTAATGTGTGAGACACAATTTAATTCAGATCTCTCTGGCTTCAGTGCCTATGCATTATCGAAAGAGTAAACTGCAACTGATAAGTAAGTAAGATAAAGATTAGAAATTGTCTGGTAGACTTAAAAATAAAGAAATTTTCTGGTGGGCTTGTCAGCAGCAATCGTAGAAAAGTAATGAGATAGGAGCCATAATGTAATAGGTTTAGGAATGAATGGAGACAAGTTTAACTGCTTCTTCAAGGCCATAGAAAAGGGAATGGGGTACATAGGGAGTTTCTTTCTTTCTTCCTTTTTCTTTCTCTTTCTTTCTTTCTTTCAGAGGGAAGAATTATGAGTGCATTGAAGTATAAAAGATAATGAAAGCTAGTAGAGAGTAGATAAGGTAAAAGAAGGAGGGAAGAAAAATGATGAAGAAAAACCACTGGGTGAGTGGGAGAGAATATGACAGGAAACATAGAAAGAAAGGTTTATTTGTTTAAACAATTTTCATAGTGATGTTATTGTATCCATTCACTTAATCTTCCAATAAATATCAACATACAACGCCTTATGCACTGTTATAGGTCCTGAGCACAGGGTGTTAAATAATAATAATATTACTGAGACTTTTGCATTATTTCATCCTATCATCACAACAACCTTATGAGATATATGGTGTTTTTAATTCCCCCCCCCTTTTTTTTTTGGTGCAGGAGATGCTGAATTTACGCAGAAGGACTTGCCTAAAGTAATTCATGTAGGAATCATTAGTGTCTGAATTACAATCACAGCAATCTGACTTACAACCCCTGCCTTTACTCACTTTTTTCCCCCACTACTTAAGAAAACAAAATTTATATTCTGGTGAGGGAGAGAGAAACAAACAAGAAATCATTAAATACCCTACAGAGAAAATTTTTCATTTTACAATGAGACTTAGCATACATTTATAAGATAGTGTCTTATAAATGTAGCTACCCAAGTAGTTACTTGGGTGATCAGAGGACATTTCTCTGAGAAGGTGATATTTAGGCTAAGAGTGGAATATAATAGCCATGAAAAGACTTGGGAGAAGAAGATTTATTTTTTTGGAGTTGGGGGAAGAACATTTCAAGCCCAGAGGAGAGCTAGTTTCAGGATATTTGTGGATTTAAGTTTTATATAATTAAGAATGTTAAGAACATTAGTGTGTACCTGGAGAATGGGGAGTGAAGATGGAAATTGTTCACACCTCTGATACGTGTAAAGAGGTATGTAGGGCCCAGATCAAGTGGGAGTTTGTGATGCTATGGAGTTTAGATTTTATACTAAGTACATTGATGTGCCACTGGAAAGTTTTAAGTATATATTTAGTGTGATGTAGTTTATGTTATTGAATGATTATTCTGATTTTAGAGGGCCCTATTGATCAGATATCTTAATGGGTAACATATATTAGAAATTGAAGTTAGTTTCTGTTTTAAGTATGTCTTCCAACCTACCAGTTTATTTACTGCAAAAATAGAACATGGAAAGCCGTATTTATCCTTTCACTTGATGCCTATAAAGATGTTCACTTCTTCCTAGTTATTGGAAATGGCAAATGGCTAAAAATGCTGGAAGAGAATTTTGGTTAGGAAAGTAAATCCATCCTTAATTTTGCCAGTATTCACTAACTACTTACTGAACTCCATACTAAGTGCTGGAGAAAGGCGAGCCCTAGGAAAAAAACATAACATATGCCCACATGGGGATGAAAATGGCCCTCTGAATAGTCAGTAAAATAGTAACCAAATGTTGATATTGGTTTTTTTTTGTTGTTGTTTTTTGTTTTTTTTTTTTTTTTTTTTTTGGTGCAAAAGGTGATTTTTTTTTTTTAAATTTTTTATAAACATATATTTTTATCCCCAGGGGTACAGGTCTGTGAATCACCAGGTTTACACACTTCACAGCACTCACCAAAGCACATACCCTCCCCAATGTCCATAATCCCACCCCCTTCTCCCTAACCCCCTCCCCCCAGCAACCCTCAGTTTGTTTTGTGAGATTAAGAGTCACTTATGGTTTGTCTCCCTCCCTATCCCATCTTGTTTCATTTATTCTTCTCCTACCCACTTAAGCCCCCATGTTGCATCACCACTTCCTCATATCAGGGAGATCATATGATAGTTGTCTTTCTCTGCTTGACTTATTTCGCTAAGCATGATACGCTCTAGTTCCATCCATGTTGTCGCAAATGGCAAGATTTCATTTCTTTTGATGGCTGCATAGTATTCCATTGTGTATATATACCACATCTTCATGATCCATTCATCTGTTGATGGACATCTAGGTTCTTTCCATAGTTTGGCTATTGTGGATGTTGCTGCTATAAACATTCGGGTGCACGTGCCCCTTTGGATCACTACGTTTGTATCTTTAGGGTAAATACCCAATAGTGCAATTGCTGGGTCATAGGGCAGTTCTATTTTCAACATTTTGAGGAACCTCCATGCTGTTTTCCAGAGTGGCTGCACCAGCTTGCATTCCCACCAACAGTGTAGGAGGGTTCCCCTTTCTCCGCATCCTCGCCAGCATTTGTCATTTCCTGACTTGTTTATTTTAGCCAGTCTGACTGGTGTGAGGTGGAATCTCATTGTGGTTTTGATTTGTATTTCCCTGATGCCGAGTGATATGGAGCACCTTTTCATGTGTCTGTTGGCCATCTGGATGTCTTCTTTGCAGAAATGTCTGTTCATGTCCTCTGCCCATTTCTTGATTGGATTATTTGTTCTTTGGGTGTTGAGTTTGCTAAGTTCTTTATAGATTTTGGATACTAGCCCTTTATCTGATATGTCGTTTGCAAATATCTTCTCCCATTCTGTCAGTTGTCTTTTGATTTTGTTAACTGTTTCCTTTGCTGTGCAAAAGCTTTTGATCTTGATGAAATCCCAATAGTTCATTTTTGCCCTTGCTTCCCTTGCCTTTGGCGTTGTTCCTAGGAAGATGTTGCTGCGGCAGAGGTCGAAGAGGTTGCTGCCTGTGTTCTCCTCAAGGATTTTGATGGAGTCCTTTCGCACATTGAGGTCCTTCACCCATTTTGAGTCTATTTTTGTGTGTGGTGTAAGGAAATGGTCCAATTTCATTTTTCTGCATGTGGCTGTCCAATTTTTCCAGCACCATTTATTGAAGAGGCTGTCTTTTTTCCATTGGACATTCTTTCCTGCTTTGTCGAAGATTAGTTGACCATAGAGTTGAGGGTCTATTTCTGGGTTCTATTCTGTTCCATTGATCTATGTGTCTGTTTTTGTCCCAGTACCATGCTGTCTTGATGATGACAGCTTTGTAATAGAGCTTGAAATCCGGAATTGTGATGCCACCAACGATGGCTTTCTTTTTCAATATCCCTTTGGCTATTCGAGGTCTTTTCCGGTTCCATATAAATTTTAGCATTATTTGTTCCATTTCTTTGAAAAAGATGGATGGTACTTTGATAGGAATTGCATTAAATGTGTAGATTGCTTTAGGTAGCATAGACATTTTCACAATATTTGTTCTTCCAATCCAGGAGCATGGAACATTTTTCCATTTCTTTGTGTCTTCCTCAATTTCTTTCATGAGTACTTTATAGTTTTCTGAGTATAGATTCTGTGCCTCTTTGGTTAGGTTTATTCCTAGGTATCTTATGGTTTTGGATGCAATTGTAAATGGGATTGACTCCTTAATATCTCTTTCTTCTGTCTTGCTGTTGGTGTAGAGAAATGCAACTGATTTCTGTGCATTGATTTTATATCCTGACACTTTACTGAATTCCTGTATAAGTTCTAGCAGTTTTGGAGTGGAGTCTTTTGGGTTTTCCACATAGAGTATCATATCATCTGCGAAGAGTGATAATTTGACTTCTTCTTTGCCGATTTGGATGCCTTTAATTTCCTTTTGTTGTCTGATTGCTGAGGCTAGGACCTCTAGTACAATGTTGAATAGCAGTGGTGATAATGGACATCCCTGCCGTGTTCCTGACCTTAGCGGAAAAGCTTTCAGTTTTTCTCCATTGAGAATGATATTTGCGGTGGGTTTTTCATAGATGGCTTTGATGATATTGAGGTATGTGCCCTCTATCCCTACACTTTGAAGAGTTTTGATCAGGAAGGGATGCTGTACTTTGTCAAATGCTTTTTCAGCATCTATTGAGAGTATCATATGGTTCTTGTTCTTTCTTTTATTGATGTGTTGTATCACATTGACTGATTTGCGGATGTTGAACCAACCTTGCAGCCCTGGAATAAATCCCACTTGGTCGTGGTGAATGATCTTTTTAATGTACTGTTGAATCCTATTGGCTAGTATTTTGTTGAGTATTTTCGCATCTGTGTTCATCAAGGATATCGGTCTATAGCTCTCTTTTTTGGTGGGATCCTTGTCTGGTTTTGGGATCAAGGTGATGCTGGCCTCATAAAATGAGTTTGGAAGTTTTCCTTCCATTTCTATTTTTTGGAACAGTTTCAGGAGAATAGGAATTAGTTCTTCTTTAAATGTTTGGTAGAATTCCCCCGGGAAGCCGTCTGGCCCTGGGCTTTTGTTTGTTTGGAGATTTGTAATGACTGTTTCAATCTCCTTACTGGTTATGGGTCTCTTCAGGCTTTCTATTTCTTCCTGATTCAGTTGTGGTAGTTTATATGTTTCTAGGAATGCATCCATTTCTTCCAGATTGTCAAATTTGTTGGCGTAGAGTTGCTCATAGTATGTTCTTATAATAGTTTGTATTTCTTTGGTGTTAGTTGTGATCTCTCCTCTTTCATTCATGATTTTATTTATTTGGGTCCTTTCTCTTTTCTTTTTGATAAGTCGGGCCAGGGGTTTATCAATTTTATTAATTCTTTCAAAGAACCAGCTCCTAGTTTCGTTGATTTCTTCTATTGTTTTTTTTGGTTTCTATTTCATTGATTTCTGCTCTGATCTTTATGATTTCTCTTCTCCTGCTGGGCTTAGGGTTTCTTTCTTGTTCTTTCTCCAGCTCCTTTAGGTGTAGGGTTAGGTTGTGTACCTGAGACCTTTTTTGTTTCTTGAGAAAGGCTTGTACCGCTATATATTTTCCTCTCACGACTGCCTTTGTTGTATCCCACAGATTTTGAACCGTTGTATTTTCATTATCATTTGTTTCCATGATTTTTTTCAATTCTTCTTTAATTTCCCGGTTGACCCATTCATTCTTTAGAAGAATACTATTTAGTCTCCATGTATTTGGGTTCTTTCCAAACTTCCTTTTGTGGTTGAGTTCTAGCTTTAGAGCATAGTGGTCTGAAAATATGCAGGGAATGATCCCAATCTTTTGATACCGGTTGAGTCCTGATTTAGGACCGAGGATGTGATCTATTCTGGAGAATGTTCCATGTGCACTAGAGAAGAATGTGTATTCTGTTGCTTTGGGATGAAATATTCAGAATATATCCGTGATGTCCATCTGGTCCAGTGTGTCGTTTAAGGCCTTTATTTCCTTGCTGATCTTTTGCTTGGATGACCTGTCCATTTCAGTGAGGGGAGTGTTAAAGTCCCCTACTATTATTGTATTATTGTTGATGTGTTTCTTTGATTTTGTTATTAATTGGTTTATATAGTTGGCTGCTCCCACGTTGGGGGCATAGATATTTAAAATTGTTAAATCTTCTTGTTGAACAGACCCTTTGAGTATGATATAGTGTCCTTCCTCATCTTTTATTATAGTCTTTGGCTTAAAATCTAATTGATCTGATATAAGGATTGCCACTCCTGCTTTCTTCTGATGTCCATTAGCATGGTAAATTCTTTTCCACCCCCTCACTTTAAATCTGAAGGTGTCTTCGGGCTTAAAATGAGTTTCTTGGAGGCAACATATAGATGGGTTTTGTTTTTTTATCCATTCTGATACCCTGCGTCTTTTGACAGGGGCATTTAGCCCATTCACATTCAGGGTAACTATTGAGAGATATGAATTTAGTGCCATTGTATTGCCTGTAAGGTGACTGTTACTGTATATGGTCTCTGTTCCTTTCTGATCTACCACTTGTAGGCTCTCTCTTTGCTTAGAGGACCCCTTTCAATATTTCCTGTAGAGCTGGTTTGGTATTTGCAAATTCTTTCAGTTTTTGTTTGTCCTGGAAGCTTTTAATCTCTCCTTCTATTTTCAATGATAGCCTAGCTGGATATAGTATTCTGGGCTGCATGTTTTTCTCGTTTAGTGCTCTGAAAATATCATGCCAGCTCTTTCTGGCCTGCCAGGTCTCTGTGGATAAGTCAGCTGCCAATCTAATATTTTTACCATTGTATGTTACAGACCTCTTTTCCCGGGCTGCTTTCAGGATTTTCTCTTTTTCACTGAGACTTGTAAATTTTACTATTAGGTGACGGGGTGTGGGCCTATTCTTATTGATTTTGAGGGGCGTTCTCTGAACCTCCTGAATTTTGATGCTCATTCCCTTTGCCATATTGGGGAAATTCTCCCCAATAATTCTCTCCAGTATACCTTCTGCTCCCCTCTCTCTTTCTTCTTCTTCTGGAATTCCAATTATTCTAATGTTGTTTCGTCTTATGGTGTCACTTATCTCTCGAATTCTCCCCTCGTGGTCCAGTAGCTGTTTGTCTCTCTTTTGCTCAGCTTCTTTATTCTCTGTCATTTGGTTTTCTATATCACTAATTCTTTCTTCTGCCTCATTTATCCTAGCAGTGAGAGCCTCCGTTTTTGATTGCACCTCATTAATAGCTTTTTTTATTTCAACTTGGTTAGATTTTAGTTCTTTTATTTCTCCAGAAAGGGCTTTTATATCTCTCGAGAGGATTTCTCTAATATCTTCCATGCCTTTTTCGAGCCCGGCTAGAACCTTGAGAATTGTCATTCTGAACTCTAGATCTGACATATTACCGATGTCTGTATTGATTAGGTCCCTAGCCTTCGGTACTGCCTCTTGTTCTTTTTTTTGTGGTGAATTTTTACGTCTTGTCATTTTGTCCAGATAAGAGTAAATGAAGGGGCAAGTAAAATACTAAAAGGGTGGCAACAACCCCAGGAAAATATGCTTTAACCAAATTAGAAGAGATCCAAAATCGTGAGTGGGGAGAAAGGGGATAAAAAGAGGTTCAAAAAGGAAGAAAGAAAAAAAAAAACAAAAATGAAAAAGAAAAAAAAGAAAAGAATTTTTTTAAAAAAGAAAACACCTTTCAGAAAGTGGTTGATTTTCTGTTTCCAGAATTGCTGTTCTTCTTCTCTTCGATCTGCCGATGGATTTTCAGGTGTTTGCAATCTTTAGATAAGCTATCTAGCTGATCTCCAGCTAGCTGAAGCAGTCTCAGCTTGCTACTTCTCCGCCATCTTGACTCCTCCCTCCAAATGTTGATATTGTAACCACTGACTGTATTTACCAACTGAATTAGAGATGTAAGTTGAACAAACTAATAAAAAGGAATTTAATTGGTTAAACCAAAGGATTTTGACTGACCATCTCATTAATACTTACTTCATACAGACCAAGTAAAGAAAATAAATTTCCACGAAGAACAAAAATATCATCAGTGTGGTCCCAATATGTAGTCAGTCAATATGATAGTCTAAGCACAGCACACACACACAAAAAAGTAATATAGAACAAACAAAATAATGAGATTTAGGGGATAGGATATGAATGAGAGAATTAAGTGCTTAAAAGAGTGCTATTTAAAAGTATAGTTCAAGAAGATAAAATGCAACAATGATTATATTAAAGGTACAATTTGTTTAAAGTCTCTGTTTTGGGGACATTTTGCTATTTGCAAGTTTTTTGGTTTTTTTTTTTTTTTCCCCCAAGGAAGCTAGGCAACGCTCTCCTTCAGAACAAAGAACATTGCCATGGGAAGTAGTGTGGCCTGTTGGTTAAGAGCATGGGCTTTGGTTGCATTAAACAAAAAGCAACAACAACAACAACAATCTGGATTCAAATCCTGCCTCTACAGTTGATGATTTATGTGAACCTGAAGAAGATAATCACAACAGAGTGAACCCCTTTCCAAAAGAAAGATAAAGATTTCAGAGCTAGAGAGCAACTTGAGGTCATTTAATTCAATCCTCTTATTTTACTGATAAGAAAATGTAGCCTCAAGGTTGGTAAATTATTTGTCTAAGGTCACATAAACTGCTAATATTCAGAGCTCTACAATCACAGGCATTCTGAAGATACATTCCCTTTGAGAACAGAGATGGCAGCCCTACTGATGTCTGGAGTGCTTAGAAAACTTAGAAGTATCCCAATGAAAATTAAAGCACATCCACAGAAAACCCCCAGATGTTGCATTTGATTAGTTTTCCTTTCAGGGTCTTGGGCTTGCCAGTTCTTGTGTGCTTCTTTCTTCAGCTCCCTGCCTGAAATATAAGTTATCTGTGACTTTTTCAACAGGCCTGCAAACTTACTGAAGTACACTCTATTTTATTTCTGTCTGCATTTCCTATTGTTCCCTTCCATCCCTTATAGTTGCATATAGAGGTGGGAAAAACTAGATCTATATCTCCAATTAGCCTACTGCCAAGTGTATGTAGAACCCTAATGGAATAAATCAGTGATCCACAACACAAGATCCATGTCAGTCTGATTCATTTGAATATCCTTCATATTTATTTGCTTCAAGAGGAAACTCGAGTTTAGATGGCAATGGATGCAAGTGATTAAGCTAGAGTCAAAGTTTGGGGTTCTCTGATCCTCAAACATCAATACTGGCTTCATACTTCAGTGACGTTTCTTGGAACACGGATATACAGAAAGGTATGCGATAAATAGCAAAACATCCTTCTTCCTGCTCTGTGGTAAAACCGCAAATGTATTGGCCTTGTTTTTGTCATATCAGGCTTTAGTGCCAAAACATGAAGTCTATTAAAGACACTTGCCATATCTATAGAGTGGTTTGAACCCTTTTTAAATTTGCTCATCACTGACTTAATGCATAGTAACTAGCCAATTAAAATGATTTTAGAATTGGCATATAAAATATGTGGCCATTGCAGCCATCTTTTCAGAAGTGAGAAAAACTCCTGCTGAAGCTACAGCTGAAAAATAATTTGCTGAAAAAATCGGCTGAAGCGGGAGGTTCCAGCTCATTGAAACTCAATTTATTATATGCTTAAATGACTCCTGGAACAGAAGAGTATGTAGGCAGTACAACTAGACAAGGCAAATTCTGTGCTGATAACAAATGTGTAAAACTTCAATACCTATTGGAGAAGTGATAGCAGCCAAATTCTTTACTTGCCAACTAGTAGAAAATGTGAACATGCTGTTAGATAATTAACATTTTCCTTGTTATGCAGGAATGGGTAGTGAATACATAACCCAACCCCCCCCCTTTTTTTCCCCTCTGGATAAGTTGCAACTCAAAAAAGGCTGTGATTAAAGCAAAGCACAGTTTTCCAAGAAACTTTGTGATATGTGCTATAAAGTTATGATACATTAGCCTGTGGTTCTAAGGCAACAGATGTATAAACATGGACCTTGGCTAATAATATCAAATGGATGGTACCTTAGGTGTTTTATCTTGCACAAGTCTGTTAAACTTGAAACAGACTAGTATTGAAGATTTACTATGCTGATGTTACACCCCGTATGCCATGTTTTACCATTGTGTCTGTGCAAACAACACTTGATAGGAACTCTCAAAGCTATATAATGTAATGTGTGATTCAAACTGGCCAATGATAATAATTATTAATATTATGACATTTTGAATACTCATATACTTTTAGATGAAATATTTTTATAATTAATTTGAATTTCTAACACTTCTATGCTCAATATTGAGCTCAGTCTAAACTTTTGAACTCCCAACTATATAGCCGGCTTCCTCCCAACATTGCAACAACGTTTCAGAAGGCTGTACTGAATTTTTTTTAAAAGTCACAGAAGTATTACTCGGTGTTCTTTTAACACTAAAAAGATTAGAGTAAAAAGTGAAATAAATACCTTCTTCATCCCATAGCACTGCAATTTTCACTTCCCTTCACAAGGATTTTTTTTTTTTTTTTTTGAGAGAAAGTACTAGTGGGGAGAGGATGGAGAAGGGGAGGAGTAGAAGGGAGTGAAAGAATCCCAAGTACACTTCTTGCTGCGACCAGAGCCCAAGGCCATGACCCCGAGATCACAATCCCAGCCAAAATCAAGAGTTGGACATCTAACCTACTGAGCCACCCAGGTGCCTCACAGAAGTGTTAGGTTTATTTTCTTGTGCTTTTCTTACATTTTCCATCTAAAAACATCTGTTTTTATAGTGCATTTACAGAAATACATTTACAGAAATGTATAGTTTGGGGTTTCATATGTATTTGTGTGTGGGTATATGGGAATCTATAGATGTTTTTACATAAATGTTTTTGAACAATGGTATTGTAGGTTTTTTCCAATTCAAATTACCTTATGGAGAAATTCCATAGATTTGGATAGCTACATTGAAAAATTTATTGATAATGTAAATTATCTTTATATATGCTTCAAACCTATGAAGATCATCTTGAATTATAGACAACAGTTTATTAAAGCATTCTTCTATTCATGGCACTTATTTTCTTTTTTTATGTAAATAATAGAAAGAATGAACATCTTTTCCCCTGACTAAAGCATATCTCTATAAGAAACCTACAGCAGGATTTCTGAGGAAAAGGGGAATATACTTTTTAAATTTTGATAGATACGTAAAACTTGGTTTCCAAGTATATATGAAAATTCATTCCTGTACGTCTTCATCAACATTAGGTATCTTCATTCTTACAGATATTTCTTTGTTTTAATTTGCATTTTTCAGATCACTTTTATTACCCATTGTATACCTTCCTTTATGAATTTCTTACTCATATACAATTCCATACTTTTATTGGCTAAGGTGTATTTATTCTATTGACTTTTAGGACTCCTTTTATGTTCTGGATATATTTGTGAATGTGTATTTGAAAAATTAATACATGTGTGAGAGAGAAATGTTGCAAGTATTTTGGCTTATAATTATTTTTATCAACCTTGGTGCCATATTGCTTAGTGGAGGCCTGGCAAATTTTAAGGTAATAATATTATTTATCAGATTGAATATTATTAAGATAGCAAGTGCTGAACTTTGTTCCTTACATCTATCTCTATTTTTTAAATTAAATTTATTTTATTCAGATTGGAATTGATATTTATACTTTATAATCATGAAAACTAAGATTTGGTGAGATGATGTGATTTATCTAAAGTCAAATTTAGACAATAAACAAATAAGAATTCCAATGAAATTATGGTGGCTTTCATTATATTGTGCTACCAATATCTATATGATCATGATATTATCTATTATCCATATCTTTTTGAAATCATTTAATCTATACCAAATGTTAAGCTTATACATGGTGCTGACCTCAACTGCCTTGGTGAATAAAAATCCAAGGAATTTGGCAATACAGTGAGTTTTACTTGGTGTATGGCAGAGTCTAGAGACTATACAACATGTCACAATACATGTAAACTTTCTTCCCAACACATTAAGAAAACACTCTCATAAACATGGATCCATCTATATCTGCTATGTTCACCTAGCACAAGGTTAAGATATTTTACCTTACATATTTTACATTTCATTATTCTACATTACAAACTCAGTGGATTCTTTGGAGGTGATCCATTATACAATTTAGTTTGATATTGAAAATCCCAACACAGTAAAGAACAAGCTACAAACTTGAAATGAATTTTAAATAATACATCTTCCTTAATATGTGTGCTGATTTACCCAACACCTCAAAATGAAGTTTGTCAGGTGTTCATTTGATTGTTAGGAAAACTGTAAATAAAATTGTTCAGCATATTTTCAGATACTAAAACTATTGTTTGTCTTGATTTGACAACTTTGAGATTTGAAAATGGGCCATATCTGTGTTAGAGTAGGTCAGTAGATAGCAGAGTGAAGGAAAATGCTGTCTGCCACAGTTGTGGGTCCTGGCCCCTATTTGCTAAATTTAGGAAGACTGAAAGGAAACTTTTCTTCCCCACACTGACCTTTCTCAGATTAATAACACATCCAACCCTGATTACATTTTATCTGTCATTTTCCTATATTAATTCCTATGCAGTATGGTTGAATGCATGTGATCTTGTCAGCCTCATTTTGTAAAATTAATTAATGGTGATTAGATGTATGAATTTCAAAAATTTGGAATATGTTCACTGATTAAAATGTATTTTCTAGCATGCAATGTTTTTATTGTGACAAAGTTTTATGTTTCTCCTAAGACCCAGAGAAGCTTCCAAATACAAATATGCTATGTTTGCATAGCATATACAGATATACTGTGCATTATATGCAGTACTTACTGCAGGTATAAAGGACTAAACCTAAAATATAAAAAAGGAAGAAAACTACTTGTTTCAACCAAAGTATTACAGGACAGATTTTATATTATTTATTTTTAAGGGTAGGCCAGGTTCAAAGTTAATATAAAACATAATTTTGTATTCAAAATTTGAAATATGTGATTGTCCTTAGAGAAAATCTTAGAACACGTCTTCTTTCCAAATTTGTATTTGCATAATAATGAGGTATAAGTTTATAGATCACTTTGTGGCAGAGTGCCAACCCATAAACTGCTTGGTAAAGCTACTAAAAACTTCAATATGAAATACATTTATCTCAGTTAGGAGTTTGAATCCTCCATAAAAAATGAAATGCACTAGAGTCTCTTAGTTGTTAAAAAAGAGAGAACAAGCAAATTCCAAATTCTGTTTATTTCCACATTTCTTCCTTTAACTGTTGCAGACATAAATACAAAATGAATGTTGACATATTTGTTTAGCATCCCTGAACAGATTAAACTGCTTTAGAAGTTCTTCTGTAATCAGGCTTGAAAAATGGAAGCTAGCATTCACATCCCTGGATAGATTAAATTGTTTCAAAAGTTTCTCATTAATCAGATATGAAAAAAAAATATTATCAAAGTAGCAGTAGGTCCTTTGAAAAATACGCAAAATCTTCCTTACAATAAACTTTTTTTGCAGCTTCACTGTATGATGACTTTTTCAGTCATGCATATATAAAATATTAACTATATATAACCTGTTTATGTTCTCTATAGGTGAGTTGCTAAGTACCAACAAATATTGATCCATTATGAAGTACATTGTGTGTTTATAAAGATCTATCATGAAGTACATTGGGCCAGCTCTGAAGCTGTCAGTTGCTTATATGCATCTTTGGGCAAATAAAATAGAAATTTATTTTTAAAAATTTGGGCTTTGTGGGTGAATTGCAAGTATTTGAGTGTTATTCTTCATAATAATTCTGTAAGTTTTCCTTTGTAATAATTTTAGAGATGAGGAAACTAAATTTCAAAGAGAAGAGTTGATTTGTCTTGTATCATAGCAGTTAGGTAGTAAATATTCAATGTTAGACCTATCTTACCCCAAAATTCCTATTCCTCACATTCTGTACTATCTCTCTGAAATTAGCCTTCCCCTTTGTAAAATGAAGTGACTGGATTATATTATTAATATGTTTAGATTTTCTGTAGCTCTCATGAATATGGTCTCTGATTCTTGATTTGATTTAATCTGCCCTTTCAAGTTTGGGTCTATCACCTGAGTGTTACATAATACAAATAAGTGAATTGTGACATTTACTCTATTTCCCACTTAAATCCTCTAAATTCCTGCCAAACAGGCACTGAGACAGGATAAGGAATGATTCATTTACTATAGAAATGGATATTATCCCAGCAGTGTGAACTCTTGACTTTATTTTCATCACTCAGCCAATGAGTATAAATGACTTGAATTTGATAGGCACCATGCAGGCAAAAGACATACATTCACACCATTATATTTTTAGTACATTTGATAAATGCACTCATACATTTGAAGACAGTCAACAATGAATCACCACTAGTTATATTAGTTCCTTACAGGTTTTGCTCTTCACACATTATTCTTTCTATAAAATTACATGACATTGCAAATAGTGATCAAAAAGGAGCGGTCATATTCTCTTACATTCAAGGTATGTTTTTAAAAGAAAAATCTTCATAAATGAAATTTAACTTCTATTTTTCCCCCACATGCAAAAAGTTATTAGATGCATCTCATTCATTGAGAAGGGTATATTTAGTATGGCTTAGCAACAACTATGAGTTTTCTTTCAAAAAAGAATTTGTACTAAAGAGCAGCTTGAATATTCAAAGATGAGGTCACAATTTTAGTCAAATATTTTATGACACAAACTATGTCAAAATTATAAAGATGTCATGGACAGATTTATGATTTCAACCATAATAGAGTAATGGGTATCAGACTTGCCTCCATAAACAATATGTAATCAGATAAAATATATGAGGCTATATTTTAAGATCTAGAATAATAGGCAGCATGCAGAAGAAATCTTTGAAAAAGAGAAATGTAAAAGATGTGTTTAGCTTGCATTCCAGATTTTTACATGAAGATACTTTCTAAAATGTGACACAGAAAAATGAAACTCAAACAGAAACCAGAGGCTTCAATAACTGGAGACAATAGAAATCAGAGTTTGGGGCTGCTCAGGTGCTGAAATTTATGGAATGGGGTATTGGAGACAAGAGATCTGTGCAGAGAAGGAGTCTTAGAAATTTGCAGAAGGTTTCACTTGAGTATTTACCCAAATATTAATATTTGCACATGATGAAACATTGAAAGACTTGGAAGAGAATAGCTGTTGAATGGCTGTGAGCTGAAAAAAAAAAAATGTTTGTTTGTTTGTTTTTTTCAGAGATTGCACAATACTGGAAGACATTGGTATTCTTACTATCAATAGAGAAACATTTCTGAACTTACCAAACATTCAGTAGATTTCACTGAGTGCCCATTCAGTTTCGCAGAAAGGTCAAACCTTAGCAGTATGTCTATGTAAATATATTGTAACAGTGCTTAAAACAAAACTACCACAGGATAAAGGGATACAACTCAGCAGCTATTAAAAAAAGAAAACACAATTTAGTCAGACATAAAACTAGTAACCACAATATTGAGAATACCTCTAAAAAGAGTAACCCTACTTTCTCTCCCCTTAAGGAAAACAAACAAACAAATAAAAAATGAACTGTGAGAAAAAGGAGTCAATAGAAATACCACCAGAGATTCTCCATATGTTGAAATCATCAGTCAAGAACTTTAAAACAACTGTTATGAAAATGTTTAATACTTTAATGAAAAAGTGTATAAAATGAATGACAGATGGAATAACTCAATAGAGAAATGAAAAATATGATACATTATGAAATGGCTGTTCAAAAACTTAATTTGAAATATCTGAAATGAATATTTTTTGGTATAGCTCAACTGAAGATTAGACACTAGAGAAGAAAAAAACCTTCAAAAGACATAAAGGCATTCAGAAGAAATGAAAACAAATGAAAGGGTAGACAGAAAAAAAAAACTAGAATAAAGCATGTCTAGTGACTTGTGGGAAATATTTTTCATGTTGTCTAATGTACATGTAATTAATGAAACAGAAGTAAAGAAGAACAGTCTTTCAAATCTGTTAAAATATAAAACTGGTAGATCCAAGGAACTCATCTATAGTCACATTTCAAAAATGAAAACAAGCAGAAAATATCAAAAGCAGTCAGAGAATAAGAAAAATTATATATAGCCAAACAATGAAAATAATTGCTGACATCAAATATAAGGTAAGTCAGAAAGGAATAATATTTTTAAAGGACCACAGAAAAAAAATCATGTGGAAACTTAATCTGATAGATTATATAATTTAAAAATGAAGGTGAAACAAAGACTTTTTCATTTAAGCTAAAGCTGAGAAAATTTGTTACAAGCAGAGTTTTATTAAAGAAATATTAAAGAAGATTCCTCAGGGTGAATAAAAATGATATCAGAAAGAACTTCAGATCTATTTGAAGAGATAAAGAATACAGGGAACTATAAATATATAAATAAATAATTTATTAAAGCATTTATATCCAATTTATTAGCAAAGTGTTTTGGACATAAAACATATGTAAAATAAATATATACAGTATCACAAGGGACTAGATGGTGACAAATGGAATTATATTGCTGGAAGTTTCTAAAATAATATGTGAAGTTGTATTAATCCTTAATATGTTTTAGTCATTATGGCAAACACAAAAATTAAAACAAAGATGTATACCAAAAACATATATCAACAAACCAAGAGAGAAGATTAAAAGAATGAACATCAAACAACACCTGACTAATCTAAAAAGAGGCAGGACAGGAAAAAAAAAACAAGAGTAATGATCAGAGGGAACAAAGAGACATAATAAAACTGATGCTAAAAAAAAAAAACAAAAAAAACCCCAAAAAACTGATGCTAGACTTGAAATCAACCCTATCAATAATTACACAAAATACTAATTGACAAAACTTTCCAATTAAAAGCATTAATTGCCAGGCTAAATAAAAACTATTAAGACCCAAAGATATCCTATTTACAGAAACAATTTAAATTTTAGTTGAAGGAGTTAGAAATAAGATGAAAAAAAAATTCCATATGAACACTAATCAGAAGAAACTTGAATTAGATATAATATTACCAGAAAAAGTAGACTTTAAGACAATGCATTCTACCAGCAAAATAGAGGAATATTTTTGAAGGATTATATTTATAATTTATCAAGAATTTATAGTAGTCCTAAATTTGTGCCTAGGAAAAGAGCTTCGGAATATATAAAAACTGAAACTGACAGAAACAAAGGACAAATTCACACCCAGATTTGAATACTTCATTTCTTTCTAAAATGGATAAAGCAAGGTGACAGAAAATTAAGATATATTTAAACAACCAACTTGATAAGTTATCAACCAACTTGACATTCATAGATGAATCTAACCATATTAAAAATACATATTCTTGGGCACGTGGGTGGCTCAGGTCATGATTCTAGGGTACAGGGATGGAGCCCCGCATCAGGTTCCCCGCTCAGCAGGGAGTCTACTTCTCCCTCTCCCTCTGCTCCTCCCCCCTGCTTGTTCTCTCCATCTCTCTGTCTCTCTCTTTCTCAAAATAAATAAAATCTTTTAAAAAGTGTATATTTTTCAAATGCACTTTATATTTTCCACAAAACAGGCCATATAACATGTTCAAATTTTAAAATATTGAATCCATCTACAGTATGTCTTATGATCAGAACAGAATTACATTAAAAATCAGTATCAGAACAATATTTGAAAAAAATTCTCACAATTTAGAAGTTAAACTAATATTCTGAAGTTCCTAATATTCTTAAGTTACTTCGGTCAATGAACAAATCAGAAATAAAATTAGATAAAAACATAAACAGAAAAATATATATCAATATCTGTGGGATGCAGCAAAAGCGTGTTTAGAGAAAAATGCATTGCTTAAAGTGATGGCATTAGAAAAGAAGAAAGTATAAAATTCATGATCTGAAGTTTCATCTTAAGCCAGAAACAGAAAAAATTAAATGTAATATAAGTAGAAAGAAAAATAATAGATAAGAATACAACAATATAAAATATAGAAAAAGTGGGGAAATGAAAATTTAAAATTGACATTTTAAAAGTTTAAAAGTATTTAAAAGTACTGAAATTTTGGGATGCTTGGATGGCACGGTCAGTTAAGCATCCGATTCTTGGTTTTGGCTCAGGTCATGATCTCAGCGTCTTGAGATGGAGCTCAGTGCAGAGTGTACTTGAAGAGTTTCATTCTCCCTCTACCCCATCACCCAAATCTCTCTCTCTCTCTCTGTCTCATATAAATAAATATATCTTTAAGAAAATTAAAAATAGAACTACCTTATAACCTGGCAATTGCACTACTGGGTATTTACCCCAAAGTAGTAGATGTAGTGAAAAGAAAGGCCATATGTACCCCAATGTCCATAGCAGCAATGTACACAATTGACAAATTGTGGAGAGAGCTGAGATGCCCTTCAACAGACCAATGCATAAAGAAAATGTGGTCCATATATAAATGGAATATTACTCAGCCATCAGAAAGGATGAATACCCAACATGGATGGGACTGGAGGAGATTATGCTGAGTGAAATAATTAAAGCAGAGAAAGTCAATTATCATATGGTTTCACTTACTTGTGGAACGTAAGGAATAGCATGGAGGACATCAGGAGAAGGAAAGGAAAGGTGAAGGTAGGGGATCAGCGGGGGAGATGAACCGTGAAAGACTGTGGACTCCTGGAAACAAACTGAGGGTTTTGGATGGGAGGGGGTTAGGAGGATGGGTGAGCCTACTGGTGGATATTAAGGAGGGTATGTATTGCATGGAGCACTGGGTGTTATATGTAAACAGTGAATCTTGGAACACTACATGAAAAACTAATGTATTGTATAGTGACTAACATAACACAATAAAAAAAAGAAAATTTAAAAACATACTGAAATTTTGATCTGCCTCAGTACTGATCACAAAAAAAAAGGAGAAAGCAAGTGGAGTCAATGAAAGCATATCATTAAAAATCCTATAGATATTAAAAGGAAATAAGGCATTTATAAGCAATTTTATTATTTTGATTACATAATAATGAAACTAAACTGAACTGTAGATATCCTCAAACCTGACACAGGAATGAACAGAAAAATCTAGATAGTCTTATATCTATTAAAGTAGTTAGATTTGTATTTGTAATTAAGAATTTTCCAACAAAGACAAGTTCAGACCCAGATGTATGTAAAAAATAAATAATACCAATTCTACATAATTTTTTTCAGAAAATAGAGAAAAATGGGAATGCTTGCCACCTTACCCTGATCATAATGCTAAAATCAGTTAAGAACATTATAAAAATAAAAATTAGTAATATCTTTTTTGAACATTCTTGTGAAAATCCTTAAAATATTAGCAAGTTGAATCTATGTGAAGTTTTGGAGAGGACATGGTATATCCACTTTGGAAAACAGTTTATTTCTTATCAATTTAAATGTATGCTTATCAATTAATCTATGCATCTATATATTAATTTACCCCCCAAAATTAAAACATATTGACATGAATCAAAATGAATGCATAACTTGTGCATGAACATTAATAGCAGATGCATTTATATTTATAGTAGCCCAAAACTGAAAGAAAAATGCATACAGTAGAATGAAAAATGCATAAATATGATTTTACAAAGGTAATATTGAGTGAAAGAACTTGATAGCACTTCTGGAGGGTTTTAATGGTATCGTTCTTGATTTCACTGCTAGTTAGAGAACTTTATTTTGTAAAAATCCATTGTGCTGTAAACCTATATTTTCTGCTTTTTTCTTTATGTTATTTTCAAAAATTGCTCTAAAAACCACTGGATTTCAGAAAGGGTCATATAAGCTGGAGGCAAAATTGGGATTTAGTTTGGCTTTTTGAATTTTATCAGAATTATATTATCCCAATATTTTTATTCTGGTGGTCATAATTTTGTATCTATCATCTAATATAGTGATTGGAAACTACAAGGCACACAATAAGTGGCATTAATTGTTTCAATAATAAAATTCTAAGGGAGTGAATGAGTGACTATTATATGTAAAACCAACTGTAATATTTATGGTTATTTCCACAAAAAAGTAAAGGTTATGGGAATAAAAGCACTGTGAGACAATCAGAAAAACATATTTTTCTTAATGTATTAACTACTCTCGTAATATAGCAGATTATCTAGATAATCAGTGAAACATGTAGTATACATCAGACACTTATCCACATTTAATTATTTTTCTTCATAACAGTTCTTGAGAAGTCATACCATTTATTCACAATAGCTCTTGTTTTCAGTACCATGAAGTTTTTCATCCTAAAATATACTAAGTACACTATAAGAAGTGATATTTTCACATGATGATTTTAAGCAATGGGACACTAATCCATTTTAATGACACAATAGTTTGTATTCTGAGCATACCATATGGAGCTAAGTTGAATTGTGCACCATTCAATTTCGAGTGATACTAACGTGCTTTTCTTTGTCTATGTGTGATTAGCAATAAAGAGATAGAGGTAAAATCTTCTATAAATATTTGTCCGTTATCCATATATGTTTTCCACAGTTGTTTTGAAGTGCCCTCATGTTAGTTCTTAAATTTGCTCCAAAAGTGTCTTAACTTTATATTTAAATACAGGTTGAATGCAAGATGACTAGGAGTCTATAAAGCCTATAAAATCGGTGAAAATGTATCAAGCAGAATTTATTTTTCAAATAAATTACTCCTTTAGGCACATTTTCTGCCAGTCACCTGCCACTAATATGTATCCTGCTTTTGAGAGTACAATATATGTTCAATATATTATGCATTGTGTACAAAATACAATGTTTCTTTATTTTCAGATTGTTATTCATCACTTGTATAAACTTGTTTTTATTGTTAATTGATATATTTTTCTATCTATAAATATTATGTGTCGGATTACTTTGGACTGTCACATATTTTTTCTCATTACATCTAGAGGAAAATATATTTTTATATCATGACTTTATCACTTAGTAAGAGGGATTTTAGGAATAAATTTAAGTGACTTAGCAAGGTATGGTGTGTATGATCTTCCAAGAGGACTGGTAATTTCAATCATAAACAACAAAAAAATTACTGACGATATTTTCTTTTAGGAGTTTTATACTTTCAACTCTTATCTTTAGATCTTTAATACATTTTGAGTTTATTTTCATGTGTGATGTAAGAATGTGGTTCAATTTTTTTCTTTTGTTGTGTGGCTTTTGTGTGGCTGTCCATTTTTTCTAGCACCATTTATTGAAAAGACTGCCTTTTTCCCATTGTATATTCTTTCCTTCTTTGTCAGAGACCTAGTGAACATATATGTGTATCAGATTACTCTGGGAAATCTATCCCAGTCTATTGATCTATGAGACTGTTTTTGTGCCAATACTGTAATGTTTTGATTTCGATGATTTTGAAGTATATCTTGAAATATGGGATTGTAATACCTCCAGCTTTATTTTTGCTCAAGATTGTTGTGGCTATTTGAGGTCTTTCATGGTTTCATACAAAGTTTAGATCATTTGTTCTAGTTCTGTAGAAAATGGTATTGGTATCTTGATAAGGATTGCACTGAAATGTAGACTGCTTTGGATAGTACAGAAATTTTAACCATATTAACTCTTCCTATCCATAGTATGATCTTTCCATTTGTTTGTGTCATCTTCAATTTCTTTCATCAGTGTCTTATACTTTTCATAGTAGAGGTCTTCCATCTCCTGGTTTATTTTTTTCCTCAGTATTTTATTCTTTTTGGTGTAATTGTAAATGCAGTTGTTTTCTTGATTTATTTTTCTATTTCTTTATTATTAGTGTATAGAAACATAATTCTGTATATTATTTTTATATCCTTTAGTGGATTTATCAGTTCTAATAGTTTTTTGGTGGAGTCTTTAGGGTTTTCTGTATATAATATTGTGACAGTTTTACTTATTCCTTATCAATATGAATGGCCTTTTCCTTGTTTGATTGCTGAAACTGGGACTTTCAGTAACAAGTTAAGTGGACTTGTTTGTCTTATTCAGACAAGTCTTAATATAAGAATTAGTATAAATTCTTTTATTAAGAGAGTGGACATCTTTGTCTTATTTCTGATCTTAGAGGAAAAGGTCTGTTTTCTCTGTATTGAGTATGATGTTAGCTATGGGCTCTTCAAATATGGCCTATATTATGTTAAGGTATATTCCCTCTAAAGACATTCTGTTAAGAGTTTTTAATTATGAGTGAATGTTGCAGTTTGTCAAATGCCTTTTCTGCATCTGTTGAGATGAGCATCTACTATTTTAAATTTTGTTACACACTAAATATTTTCTGTGACACATTTTGCCCCATCTATGCTTTCAATAAAACTGTATAAAAAATAAAAATAAAATAGGCCAATAAAATAATAGAAAATAAAAAATAAATAATAATAGGTCACTACCAAACAATAATTTTTAAAGTTTTATTCTTTAAGTGTGTCTAAGAGATTTTAGCTAACCAAACAAATAAAATAAACTGTAGTAATTTTTTGTAGAAATCAGAAGGTTTATATGGAAACTGAATCACTATGCACATGAATCTGATGGGATAAGGGAGGGTTAACAGGAAAAAAAAAAAGTGAGAATTTTTGCTAATTCAAGTGTGAATTTCTGGATTTGCCCATGGCAAATTGTTGATCACATTCTTTAATGGCACTTGAAATATCAATTTTTGAATATATTACTAAAATGTTCACTGCATTGACAGGCAGGGAGAGAAAAAAGTAATTTACATAGAGGTAAAATTTATTCTTAAAATAAGTCACAAAACAATTTTGACATATTTACTGAAATTCTTGACAGTACTAATTTAAAGTTAGCACTTTATGAAAACCTCAATAAAGAGTGATATACATGTGAATAGTAGTACATAGATGTCTATATAAATCAAATCACTAATATAATGAAAATTGGCCACCTTGTTAGGTTAATGAGAATATATATTTTTGTTAATAAGTGAATATGATGTGTTATGTTTTTAAAACTTAAGCTTGTCTTAAAGATTTGAAGCTTAATTAATTTTGTTTCTATCTTAGTTTTTATTTTAAAGATTAAAATTTCCCCTAAAAAATCAACATTATTATATCTCCTGGATCTTTAAGGGATTAAGTTTCCTATGCCTTTTCATTTTTAAAAATTTGATTTAAATTTGACTTTGGTGTAAAATATAATGGACAGAAGGAGATGCTGCAGAAAGTTCTTTGAACAGGATTGATGCAATTCTATATTTGTTATTCTTGCCTTAAGCATAAAATCCAGAACTCCGTGATGAAATGTACTGTCTCAGAACACACTTTTTAATACATCTATTTTGAGTTATTTCAAAATTTTCAAAGTGTGAGTATTAAAGTAGGAATCTGATTCAAACTGGAAGTCTCAGAAGTAAGTATCCAAAACACTTTCTTAGAAGGCAAAGATCAGAAGTAGTATGGATATACTTGGATTCAGCTCAGGATATCCCTTGAGCTTTTTAAAACAAAATATTGTTTAATTAAGGAAGTATTGTCTTGATAGTCCAACATTATAATAAAATAAACTATATTTTCCAGTTTCCATTCCTCTTTGGAACTTGCTTAGAGTAATCATTTTGCTTATTACCTCTCTTCTTGAGGGTAGTCAGATTTTTATTATTTTTTTCTTGTCTGGTGTCTTATATGAGATTTTTTTTTTTTTTTTTGGTTACAAGTGACAGATACCTCTGTCAAATTATATTGTGTTGAAAGAGAAAGACAAAAAAGCAGAATTTCCAGAATACAGGCCATCTCAGTCAAAAGTGAGGAAGTATAGTTCTTCCTTCAGAAAGGAATGAACAAAGAACTGGAATTACAGAAAGGTATTTGTCTCTCTGGTGCTGTATGTTCTTTTACCTCTACTTTCCTATGGGCAAGTGTTTACTTCACTCCTCACACATTAGCTTTCTCTGCTGTGGTGCCCTGGTTTTGGGGAAACATAGACTCTCATCACTGCATTGAATATCTTATTCTAATTCTAGACACCAGGTAAACAAAATATGATCCAATTTGAGTAAAGTGGTGTGTGTGTGGGTGTGGCCAAGGTGGATAAGGAAGTGGGTACACTGTTGATTCAATAGAAGTTTTAGGATCACAGTAAAAGTAGGAGACTTAGGAACAGTGGATGTGGGTAATGAGGGAGGGGGACAGGTGTATGCCTAATAAACATTTTTAGGTAAAAGACACATAGACCCAAGAGGCACACAGGAATATTCTTTACATTCACATTAACAGTGTTCAGTTGCCTGGATAGGTAAATTTGAATAATTCCTTGAATAAAAAATTTGCACTCATCATGAAGTTACCCACATATGCATACCTCATTCACATCAATAGTCTTATAGGTTTTTAATACTATGAGTTTTATTACAAAATTTAGTTTACTTGTATAGAATTTAAGAGTTCTGAAACATAAATTCCCCGAGATCCTTTTAATCATTAACAAATGTGATATATATGTATATATATATTATTATTAACAAATAAGTGCTGTATATTTATTTAGCAAATAAGTATAAATAATCACTTATTTATATAACAAATAAGTGATATATATACATCACTTATTACATTATATATATATAAAATAATCTTAAATAATTAAGATAGCCATAAGGCCTTTGGCAACCAAATATAATTGAAAGAATAAAACAATGATAGAAATGATAAACTGAATATTTTTATTTTTATTTGAATTTTATGGGTGATCTGAAAATTTCTTTTCGAGTTGAAGCCAAAGGTGCTATCATGGATGAACCATGCTTCACTTGAATGAAATTTTCCATGTTTTCTTACTAGAAGGAGAAGAACAAAAACCCAACCTGGATTTGTTCAGCTCCCTCTTCAACTCCTGAGACAAGCCAGATGCTTCCAGGTTCTTAGAAACAGGCAGAATGTTGCCAAATGAAAATGTCTACAAACTCTTGCTTTCTCATTTCAGCTGCTGGCTTTGTGGAGTCAGCTCTGGTGGAAACCTCCTGCTGCCTGTTGTATGAGTTTCTCATCGTAAGGAACTTGTGGGTCAAAAGTGTATCCAGCCCTCGGTGATAACAAAGGTATGAGAATAGTCTTTGGATGACTGAATCAGAATTCATTGCAGGTTATATCATTTTTCCCAAGTACTCAATTTAAATTTTGAATTAAGAAATAAAATGATACTAAGTGTTCTTTATTTTTCCCTTTTAACTTTAAGTGGCCAGAACCACATGCACCTTGATTGTTTCATCTTAAAATGCTATCAAAAATCAACAGGCTTCTGGCTCAGTAGTTGTCCAGTGATGACATACTTCTCAAAAATGAAATTCAAAGTCCTAGGGTCAGGAAAGAATATGACCATGTAGGGTACTTTTTTTTTTTCTCTCTTCCTGACACCTGCAAGTAATTCTGAATGGCATTTTTATTTCATTTGAGTGAAGTACTTTATCCCTTTTTTAAATAAACACATTTGGCATCTGAAGATATTATCTTGGCCTCTAGTGACACAATTTCTCAGCTCAACTGGTAATTTAAGAGCATGGAATAATTTCATGTATAACTATTCATCAGCTGGTGAAGGAAATATAAACAAAAATTTGACTTTTGAAAAATTAAGTTTTAACATCCAGGCAATGAAAATCCCCTAAATGGATCCCCTAAATTCTCTATTTTGAAACATGAACAGCCATTTGGTGTTGCGTGCAAGCAAATCAATCTTGACCAAATTCATATCTTCTTAAAAACAGCATCTTGGTAAGGAAGATGCTAAAGAGAAGGCCAGGTTTGTTTTACGTTGTGAATAAGTCAGAAAAGGTGGTAAAATTCAGGACAGTTTAATGCATGAGAAAAGGAATTTCTATTAAGCTCTGTAAATCTTATAGAATCACCAAGTTGGGAGGTCAAATTAACTGAAAGAAAACTTAGTCAAATTTCCTTACTTTTACAAAGAAGGTAATTAAAAAGTTAAGAGTCAGGTAAATGACCCAACATCGTAGAACTTGCCCTTAACCTGCTATTTTGTTCTTTCATATTTTTCTAATAAGTCCTGCTTTGGTTAAATACATATAAAGATTTGGGCTAAGACAAAGTATTTTCCTTCTAACAGTCACATTCTCTTAGGTGTCTTAGAGCATGTGTCTTTCTTATTTTTTTCCAAGTGGGAATCATGATACTCAAACAGGTAGTAGAATGCTTCCTTTAACACTAAATAAAGGATTCCAGTTGAAGTTGTGTTTCAGTATAATGTTATTTTCTAATGTGGAATCAGACTAACAGGGGATTTTGAAAAAAAAAAAAAAAGAAAGAAATTTTCAGATTTATTATTTAACTAGATATAATTTGTTTTCCAAAGGTTGTATAGTACTGGAGCTTTACTTAGCTTAATATTTTTTATGACACTTAGTAATATTGAAGTAGAGCCCTGATGAGCATAAATAAACAAACTCAACCACGCTTCAACTCTGTGAAAAGGAAATTTGATAAGCAGAATGATCTTAAACTCATGGGGATATTTTAAACTTTTCTTTCAGTGAAGCTTTCATGGTAACACCATTTTACCTTTCGGTTTTTATAGTACATAGAACAGCTAAGTCAATAGACATTTATCTAATTCAGGCAAGCTAATATTGTAATACTACTATGCTTTCTAAAACACCTTCTGTGAGTTTGTTTTGTAAATTCACTTGGAATAACCATATTATATTATTAAATCTGTGTTCATTTCTTTAAACTGAAAATTAAATAGAAGTTGCTAATATAAAGGTGCATGGCTATTTGTTTGCAAGAACTATAAATCAATTAAAATATGTATTAGATTAGACATTTGAATCCACGCCAGAAATTTTATACCCCAATAATTTATTTTAAGATAATCAATTAGCATTTTATTAATAGCAATACCATTAATTTTGATAGTTAAAACATAGTGAAAATTTATGAACCTTTGTTAAAATGTATTTCTATCACCTTCTTGAAAAAAGGTATCCCAAAACTACCAGGCCTTTATATGTCATCCTATAAACTAGCCATACAATTGTCTCATTTTAATAGTTACTGTCTTCAAATTAAAGCTTCTTCTAGATGTTCTAAAGGAAACAGTAACCAAACCTAAGCTTCACCATCTCTAATATATGCTATTCCACTTGGATTTTTTTCCTTTGAATTCTTAATTAAAAAAATCTTTTAATGAGAGGCAGCTTGAGTGTGAAGCTGTCCGTTCTACCCTTGTCCTTGATGCATACCGAAAAAAAAAAAAAAAAAAAAAAAAAAAAAAAAAAAAGAGAGAGAGAGAGAGATTTCACTTTAAAAGAAGCTCCACTTTCTTGAGACATTTGTATTCAAACAGGACTCTCTCTTTCTCCTTCTTTCTCCTGGGAGAACAGCTCTACTCTTCAAATGAAAAAGAAATAATAAAACACATCAGGAACAGCAGACCTCAGACCTAACGTTTCTCTCCTTGTCTTGGAATGTTATTTCCATATAGAAAGCTACTCTAATGGGACACTTGTAAATGGCAGGGAATTTAGCCCTTGTGGAGTCCTCTCCAGAAATTGGATTTTTGCTTAAGCAAACAGCAAACCATGCAGCGGGGGAAAAGCTATTTATTTGGCTGCCTGTTGAAGAGCCTTACAAAAATACAATTCAGTCTGTTCTGACCGTCAATCAGCATACACTGGAAGACAAAATCCAGTTACTTGTGTAAGGTATCAGATGAGCTCTTTCATGTAACAGTTAATCTCAAATACACTTTAATGATATTTTTCTTGATTACCCTTTTCTTAGATATAATGGCTTTTGCAGTTTACTTTCACATTAAAGAAGGGTAAAAAGCTTATACAAGCTGCTGACTTCTGCCCAGTCTTTTAAGGGATTATTTAGAATCTTTGCTGTTCAAATATAAGCAAATTTATACTAAGGAAAGTTAATCTTCAGTTTACAACATTTAATAATGTCATTCAAAACTCCGTATGACAACACGTTTACCTTCTTAAGTCAGATTTAGATTCTAAAATGTTCTTATGATTTATATGAAAAATGTTTCATAAGCTTCTCATTTGCTTCATAACTTAAGTATCAGACATCCTTCTACACAAATTGATGCTTTTCTTTAAGCAAGTAACCCCCACCATTAAAAAAAAAAAATCTCTTCTCATGTCTCCAAAGTGCCGTTCTGAAGGATAAGAGGAAATATCTCCACTGAAGGATCTTCTTTTAGGCATAAGAAAGATAAAGGTAATTTGTAATAGGAAATAGACCCACTAATTTAAGTTTTGTGAATATGCGTTTATACTTGCTGACATTTTGGTGTGTCCTTTGCAGTGAATAGAGCTTGTTTCACTGTATTTCTCAGAAACAGCTTTTCTACACTAAAAACAATTTCCATCTTTCTCCTAACAAGTTTTATAGTTATATATCCATGAAGAAAATGAATACATCTCCTTGCTTTTACTTTCTCCTCACCTCCCAACCTATGAAAACTTGGTATCTTACTGAAAACAGCATTCTGTACTTTGAGGGAAAGTATAAAATAATGACAGCTTTTTAGCCAAATATGTCCATGATTTAGGAAGGTGGAAGAGTCAGCTCTCTCCCATCATTCTGTGAATGACTCAGTCAGCCGGAGATCTTTGTTAGTGAAAAGCATTAGAACCCAGATGATTTAGGACTAGTGTGGCTCAGCATTACCTAGGCATATGGAGGCATTTGCCAGGGAGATATTTCGTCTAAAGTTTGATTATATTATATGCAAAACAAGTTTTTTGTAGTTGAAATCATTGAAGAACATTTAATATTATAAACTGTATGGACATTTTGTAATAGTTTATAATATTTATTCATTTAAAAAGCATATTTTTTTCTTTGAATTGGTTATATATGCCTATAGTAAAATACATAAACTGCAAAAGGTATGCACTGGAATATACCTTTAACATTATACCAAGAGCCATAGTTTAAGTTGGGTTAGTAGGAGGAAAACATTCACTCTACTTCTTTATTTCTTTCTGCCATAAGAAATAAACTATAACAAGCCTAAACCTTCAAATAATGAGTAAAAATTTTGAACAAATCATCTTAACTGGCATTTCCAAATTCAAATATTCCGTTCTAAGCTATATATTTATTATGCAATAAGAATTGTTATTCCGTTCTAAGCTATATATTTATTATGCAATAAGAATTGTGAATGCAATCTTATTTTTTTCATTTTTTTTAAAATTCAATTAGCCAACGTCATTAGTTTTTGATGTAGTGTTCAATGGCTCATTAGTTGCATATAACACCCAGTGCTCATCATGTCATATCCCATGCCCTCCTTAATGCCCATTGCCCACTTACCCCACTCTCCCACTCCCCTCCCTTTCTGCAACCCTTAGTTTGTTTCCCAGGGTCAAGAGTTTCTCATGGTTTGTCCCCCTTTCTGATTTCTTCCCATTCACTTTTCCTTTCTTTCCTCTATGATCCTTGGTGCTATCCCTTATATTCCACATAAGTGTGAAATTAAAAGGTAATTGTACTTCTCTGGTTGCAACCTTATTTCTGAAATGAAGTGTATAGGTAATAGTTGATTTCAGAAATATGGTATAAAGCAATACATGCACATTTGGAAAGTTTTATTTCTAATTATTGGACTCATACTTGTTCATACTAGAGATATTTAAAATTACAAAACAGTATAAGGAAGAAAATTAAAATCACATACAATCATATTTCACTAAACACCAAAAATATGCTAATTAAAACCAAACCAAACCAAACCATACTTCTACAGGCTCACCACAATGGCTGGAGAGAAAAAAAATAAAAAAGAGGAAGAATGTCAAATCTTGACAAACATGTAGAGAAACAAGAATGGTAGTATAAATTGGTGAAAAGACTTTGAAACTTATTAGCAGTATTTAGTAAAGCTGATCATAGCCATGCTCTATGATTCTGTATGTCCACTTCTATAAACTATAACTCACAGAAATGCATATATACATCCTCTGCAAAACCTGAACATTGAGGACCTTCATAGCAGCACTATCAGTGATAACTAAAACTGTAAACTACTCAAATGTTCAGCAATAGTAGACTGATAAAAATGTACTCTGGTGCATTCACAGTGAAATGCAACAAAATGAAGAAAATGCTTTATTGAAAATTGCAACTTCACATACAACATGGATACATTTCACGAATATATTATTGAGTGTACCAGACAAAAGAGTGCACTATTCCATTTATATAAAATTCAGAACAAGACAAAACTAATTAGAAGTCATGATAGTAACTATGTATTTTCTGATGTATGGCCTGGAAGAGGTTCAAGTAGATTTCAGGAATTTCATCAAATTCTATGTTTAGGATAGGGGAATTTTCTTAATTTCTGACAATATTATTTGCAAAACAAAACCACATATACTCAAAAAAAAATATGCTTTATTTATTTACAACCATTTAAAATGCTTAAAAAATTGAATTTTTAACAAAATTTTGAGTCATAACAAACACATTATTTTTTTAAATTTAGTTATGTTTATCTTTGTTTTTTGAGGACTATGACTTTTTTTTTTTAATAAACATATAATATATTTTTATTGCCGGGGTACAGGTCTGTGAATTTCCAGGTTTACACACTTCACAGCACTCACCATAGCACATACCCTCCCCAAGGTCCATAACCCCACCCCCTTCTCCCAACCCCCTCCCCCCAGCAACCCTCAGTTTGTTTTGTGAGATTAAAAGTCACTTATGGTTTGTTTCCCTCCCAATCCCATCTTGTTTCATTTATTCTTCTCCTACCCACTTAACCCCCCATGTTGCATCTCCACTTCCTCATATCAGGGAGATCATATGATAGTTGTCATTCTCCAATTGACTTATTTCGCTAAGCATGATACCCTCTAGTTCCATCCATGTCATCACAAATGGCAAGATTTCATTTTTTTGATGCCTGGATAGTATTCCATTGTGTATATATACCACATCTTCTTTATCCATTCATCTGTTGATGGACATCTAGGTTCTTTCCATAGTTTGGCTATTGTGGATGTTGCTGCTATAAACATTCGGATGCATGTGCCCCTTCGGATCACGACGTTTGTATCTTTAGGGTAAATACCCACTAGTGCAATTGCTGGGTCATAAGGTAGTTCTATTTCCAACGTTTTGAGGAACCTCCATCCTGTTTTCCAGAGTGGTTGCACCAGTATGCATTCCCACCAACAGTGTAGGAGGGTTCCCCTTTCTCGATATCGTCGCCAGCATCTGTCATTTCCAGACTTGATAATTTTAGCCATTCTGACTGATATGAGGTGGTATCTCATTGTGGTTTTGATTTGTATTTCCCTGATGCCAAGTGATATGGAGCACTTTTTCATGTGTCTGTTGGCCATCTGGATGTCTTCTTTGCAGAAATGTCTGTTCATGTCCTCTGCCCATTTCTTGATTGGATTATTTGTTCTTTGGGTGTTGAGTTTGCTAAGTTCTTTATAAATTTTGGGCACTGGCCCTTTATCTGATATGTCATTTGCAAATATCTTCTCCCATTCTGTCAGTTGTCTTTTGGTTTTGTTGACTGTTTCCTTTGCTGTGCAAAAGCTTTTGATCTTGATAAAAATCCCAATAGTTCATTTTTGCCCTTACTTCCCTTGCCTTTGGCAATGTTCCTAGGAAGATGTTGCTGTGGCTGAGGTCGAAGAGGTTGCTGCCTGTGTTCTCCTCAAGGATTTTGATGGATTCCTTTCTGACATTGAGGTCCTTCATCCATTTTGAGTCTATTTTCATGTGTGGTGTAAGGAAATGGTCCGATTTCATTTTACTGCATGTGGCTGTCCAATTCTCTCAACAGCATTTATTGAAGAGGCTGTCCTTTTTCCATTGGACATTCTTTCCTGCTTTGTCGAAGATTAGTTGACTATAGAGTTGAGGGTCTATTTCTGGGCTCTTTATTCTGTTCCATTGATCTATATTTCTGTTTTTGTGCCAGTACCATGCTGTCTTGATGATGACACTTTGTAATAGAGCTTGAATTTCGGAATTGTGATGCCACCAACTTTGGCTTTCTTTTTCAATATTCCTTTGGCTATTCAAGGTCTTTTCGGGTTCCATATAAATTTTAGGATTATTTGTTCCATTTCTTTGAAGAAAATGGATGGTACTTTGATAGGAATTGCATTAAATGTGTAGATTGCTTTAGGTAGCATAGACATTTTCACAATATTTGTTCTTCCAATCCAGGAGCATGGAACATTTTTCCATTTCTTTGTGTCTTCCTCAATTTCTGTCATGAGTACCTTATAGTTTTCTGAGTATAGATTCTTAGCCTCTTTGGTTAGGTTTGGTTAGGTTTCCTAAGTATCTTATAGTTTTAGGTTTGATTAAGTTTCCTAAGTATCTTATAGTTTGGGGTGCAATTGTAAATGGGATTGACTCCTTGATTTCTCTTTCTTCTACCTTGTTATTGGTATAGAGAAATGCAACTGATTTCTGTGCATTGATTTTATATCCTGACACTTTACTGAATTCCTGTACAAGTTCTAGCAGTTTTGGAGTGGAGTCTTTTGCGTTTTCCACCTATAGTATCATATTATCTGCAAAGAGTGATAGTTTGACTTCTTCTTTGACGATTTGAATGCCTTTGATTTCCTTTTGTTGTCTGATTGCTGAGGCTAGGACTTCTAGTACTATGTTGAAAGGCAGTGGTGATAATGGACATCCCTGCCGTTTTCCTGACCTTAGCAGAAAAGCTTTCAGTTTTTGTCCATTGAGAATGATATTTGTGGTGGGTTTTTCATAGATGGCTTTGATGATACTGAGGTATGTGCCCTCTATCCTTGCTCTTTGAAGAGTTATGATCAGGAAGGGATGCTGAACTTTGTCAAATGTTTTTTCAGCATCTATTGAGAATATCATATGGTTCTTGTTCTCTCTTTTATTAATGTGTTGTATCACATTGATTGATTTGCAGATGTTGAACCAACCTTGCAGCCCTGGAATAAATCCCACTTGGTCGTGGTGAATAATCCTTTTAATGTACTGTTGAATCCTATTGGCTAGTATTTTAGTGAGAATTTTTGCATCTGTGTTCATCAAGGATATTGGTCTCTAGTTCTCTTTTTTGATGGGATCCTTGTCTGGTTTTGGGATCAAGGTGATGCTGGCCTCATAAAATGAGTTTGGAAGTTTTCCTTCCATTTCTATTTTTTGGAACAGTTTCAGGAGAATAGGAATTAGTTCTTCTTTAAATGTTTGGTAGAATTCCCCCGGTAAGCGGTCTGGCCCTGGGCTTTTGTTTGTTTGGAGATTTTTGATGATTGTTTCAATCTCCTTACTGGTTATGCATCTGTTAGGGCTTTCTATTTCTTCCTGGTTCAGTTGTGGTAATTTATATGTCTCTAGGAATGCATTCATTTCTTCCAGATTGTCAAATTTGTTGGCATAGTGTTGCTTATAGTATGTTCTTATAATTGTCTGTATTTCTTTGGTGTTAGTTGTGATCTCTCCTCTTTCATTCATGATTTTATTTATTTGGGTCCTTTCTCTTTTCTTTTTGATCAGTCTGGCCAGGGGTTGATCAATCTTATTAATTCTTTCAAAGAACCAGCTCCTAGTTTCGTTGATTTGTTCTATTGGTTTTTTTTGTTGTTGTTCTATTTCATTGATTTCTGCTCTGATCTTTATGATTTCTCTTCTCCTGCTGGGTTTAGGGTTTCTTTCTTGTTCTTTCTCCAGCTCCTTTAGGTGTAGGGTTAGTTGTGTACCTGAGACCTTTTTTGTTTCTTGAGAAAGGCTTGAACCGCTATATACTTTCCTCTTAGGACTGCCTTTATTGTGTCCCACAGATTTTGAACCGTTGTGTTTTCATTATCATTTGTTTCCATGAATTTTTTCAATTCTTCTTTAATTTCCTGATTGACCCATTCATTCTTTAGAAGGATGCTGTTTAGTCTCGATGTATTTGGGCTCTTTTCAAATTTCCTCTTGTGATTGAGTTCTAGCTTCAGAGCATTGTGGTCTGAAAATATGCAGGGAATGATCCCAATCTTTTGATACCGGTTGAGGCCTGATTTAGGACCAAGGATGTGATCTATTCTGGAGAATGTTCCATGTGCACTAGAGAAGAATATGTATTCTGTTGCTTTGGGATGAAATGTTCTGAATATATCTGTGATGTCCATCTGGTCCAGTTTGTCATTTAAGGCTTTTATTTCCTTGTTGATCTTTTGTTTGGATGATCTGCCCATTTAAGTGAGGGGAATGTTAAAGTCCCCTACTATTATTGTATTATTGTTGGTATATGTCTTTGATTTTATTATTAATTGGTTTATATAGTTGGCTGCTCCCACCTTAGGGGCATAGATATTTAAAATTGTTAGATCTTCTTGTTGGAAAGATCCTTTGAGTATGATATAGTGTCCTTCCTCATCTCTTATTATAGTCTTTGGCTTAAAATCTAATTGATCTGATATTAGCATTGCCACTCCTGCTTTCTTCTGATGTCCATTAGCATGGTAAATTCTTTTCCACCCCCTCACTTTAAATCTGGAGGTGTCTTCGGGCTTAAAATGAGTTTCTTGGAGGCAACATATAGATGGGTTTTGTTTTTTTATCCATTCTGATACCCTATGTCTTTTGATTGGAACATTTAGTCCATTAACATTCAGGGTAATTATTGAGGGATATGAATTTAATGCCATTGTATTTCCTGTAAGGTAACTGTTACTGTATTGATCTCTGTTCCTTTCTGATCTACTACTTTTAGGCTCTCTCTTTGCATAGAGGACCCTTTTCAATATTTCCTGTAGAGCTGGTTTGGTGTTTGCAAATTCTTTCAGTTTTTGTTTGTCCTCGAAGCTTTTAATCTCTCCTTCTATTTTCAATGATAGCCTAACTGGATATAGTATTCTTGGCTTCATGTTTTTCTCATTTAGTGCTCTGAATATATCATACCAGTTCTTTCTGGCTTGCCAGGTCTCTATGGATAAGTCTGCTGCCAATCTAATATTTTTACCATTGTATGTTACAGACTTCTTTTCCAGGGATGCTTTCAGGATTTTCTCTTTGTCACTAAGACTTGTAAATTTCACTATTAGGTGATGGGGTGTGGGCCTATTTTTATTGATTTTGAGGGGGGTTCTCTGCACCTCCTTAATTTTGATGCTTGTTCCCTTTGCCATATTGGGGAAATTCTCTCCAATAATTCTTTCCAATATACCTTCTGCTCCTCTCTCTCTTTCTTCTTCTTCTGGAATCCCAATTATTCTAATGTTGTTTCGTCTTACAGTGTCACTTATATCTCGAATTCTCCCCTCATGGTCCAGTAGCTATTTGTCCTTCTTTTGCTCAGCTTCTTTCTTCTTTGTCATTTGGTCTTCTATATCACTAATTCTTTCTTCTGCCTCATTTATCCTAGCAGTGAGAGCCTCCATTTTTGATTGCACCTCATTAATAGCTTTTTTTATTTCAACTTGGTTAGATTTTAGTTCTTTTATTTCTCCAGAAAGGGCTTTTATATCTCCCAAGAGGGTTTCCCTAATATATTCCATGCCTTTTTCAAGCCCGGCTAGAACCTTGAGAATCGTCATTCTGAACTCTAGATCTGACATATTACCAATGTCTGTATTGATTGGGTCCAAAGCCTTTGGTACTGCCTCTTGTGCCTTTTTTTGTGTTGAATTTTTCCGCCTTGTCATTTTGTCCAGATAAGAGTATATGAAGGAGCAAGTAAAATACTAAAAGGGTGGCAACAACCCCAGGATAATATGCTTTAACCAAATCAGAAGAGATCCCAAATCGTGAGGGGGGAGAAAGGGGGTAAAAAGAGTTTCAGAAAGAAAAAAAAATGAAAAAGATAAGAAACAATTTAAACAAGAAAATGAATAAAGAAAAAAAATATATATATTAGATAAACTAGTTTAAAAAACATTAAAAAAGAAAGGGTAAAAGTTAAAAAAATTTAGTAGAAGAAGAGAAAAAAATTGAAAAAGAAGAAAAAATTAAATTATAAGCCTAAAGAATCATGGGGAGAATGCCACGAATTCTGTGCTTTGCTTTCTCCTCCTCTGGGTTTCTGCTGCTCTCCTTGGTATTGAAACTGCACTCCTTGGTAGGTGAACTTGGTTCTGGCTGGATTTCTTGTTGATCTTCTTGGTGAGGGGCCTGTTGTAGTGATTCTCAAGTGTCTTTGCCCCAGGCAGAATTGCACTGCCCTTATCAGGGGCTGGGCTGATTAATCCACTCTGGTTTGCTTTAGGGAGCTTTTGTTCTCTGAGTGCTTTCCATAGAGTTCCAGAGGACAGGAATGAAAAATAGTGGCCTCTTGGCTCCAGCCCAGAGGAGCCGAGAGCTTGGGGCCCTCCTCGTCAGTGCACCCTCAGAGAACAGCGCCCATTTACTCATGTCTCCCTGGCCTCCAGCCGCACTCCGAGTTTACCAAGCCTGCTACCGGTTCAAGGTGTCCCCGAGCTATGAGCTCACTCCTTGGCTCTGTCTCTGTAGCCGGCTTCCCCGTTCTAAAACCTGTAAGCTCTGCGACACTCAGACACCCCGGATCCTTCTGTGACCCTGCGGGACCTGAGGCCACGCTGACCCTGCGTGGGCTTCACCCTGGTTTGGCCTCTGGAGCAATGTCCCTCAGCGGAACAGACTTTTAAAAGTCCTGTTTTTGTGCTCCATTGCTCTGCTGCTTGCCGGGAGCCAGCCCCTTCCCCCGCGGTCTCTCTTCCCGTCGCTTTGGATTCACTTTTGCACCAGTCCTCCCTTTCAGAAAGTGGCTGCTTTTCTGTTTCTAGAATTGCTATTCTTCTTCTCTTCAATCTCTTGTTGGATTTGTAGGTGTTTGCAATCTTTAGATAAGCTATCTAGCTGATCTCCTGCTAGCTGAAGTAGTCTCAGCCTCTTGACTCCCAAACCATGACTATGGCTTTAATGGTTATATAGCATCTGATTGTATAAATTAAAAAAATTGTAAATATATTTTCTCTTTCTGAATAGTTTTTGTGCATTTTCAATACTATAAATAATTCTGCAACAAATATCTTTCTGTATTGTTGATTTTCTTCAGGATTAAATTTAAGTGGTGTGATAACCAAGTCAAAGAATATGATCATATATTCTGGACTTTTATAAATTTATCACATTGCTTTCAAAAAATATTTTATCAATATGTGAGCCCATCAACTGATGGGAACAAAAAAATAAAGTTTAGCAATAATTGTTTTCTATAGCTAATTTTGATGCATGATCCATTTTTGTTTTAGGTAAGGGACTTTTTCTCTTTCTTGGTTAACTTTTTTCTTTTCTTGATTTAAAAGCATTTTTTTAAATCATTGTAGTACTTTATTACACTTATTCTTTCAAATTACTGAGTACCCTATCATTTTTGTATATTTTTGTAAATAAAGGAGTTTGAAGTGGATATTTAATAATCTTACTGAATTTTCTTTTAAAACTTCTTGAGTTTATTTTGACATGTACAATCATTTTATCACTTATAGTAATACCACAAAGACATGTTAGTTGAATTAAGATATTTTTGATACATATTTATCACACAGTAGTAGTTTATTTAATGAAATAATTGAGTCTTTTAAACTAACAAATTAAGTGCTTCATCAGAATTTCTTGGAGGAGCAAATCCAGTTCTTAATATAAGAAGAGGGTTTAAGTAGACATTTTATGATAATAAATTTTAATAATTTTTGAAATAATATTTAAGGTTGGGAAGCAAATTTTAGCAATTAGCTGGTTAAACCTGTCATAAGATGACTGAATTCACTATATCTTGTTCTTCAGTTTGTATTTACTTACATTTGGAACACATGATTCAGAACTGTAAATAACACTCTAAATATGGTCTCTGGCTTTAGGCATGTCTAGATCCTAGTTTAAAACAATGCCATTAGGAATCCATGACTCATCAACTCCCACTTTGGCTTTCCTTTATGTGGGCATGATCTTCTGGTAAGTTCTTCCCATCGGAACTAAAACAGCTGCCAGAAGTTCCAGGTGTAATCCTATAGCTTAACAACCTCAGTAGTATCTTCTTCTCACAGCTTCTGGCAGAAGTCTTAGAGATGATTTGGTTCATCCATCTGTGCTACATTCCTACCTCTGTACCAGTCTCTGTGCCTACAGAGATACAGCTTTCTCACTGTCTGCCCTGATCACATGCTCACATCCTGGGGTCTGAAAATGGGGTCAAACATCAAGCATCAGATATTGGCCTAACAGCTGAGCAAACTCATTCTTTGATGGAAAACCATGATGCTTTTAGATGGAGAGTAAATGCATTTGGGGAATGCAAAAAAAAAAAAAGAAAAAAAAGTTCCCTACAATTACATATACATGTATGTATTCCATACACATATATACCAAGTCTCAGCTGTTCTCTACTTTTATAGTTTATTAATAGACCAAGGTGCAGGAATTACATTCACTGATTAAGTATCATCATTAGATTTGTTCTATCATTCTCATTATTAGTTCTTCCAAATTAGGGTCATATGTAAATTTAGCATAATCATCATTGGGTTAATATCCTTATGTAACTCATCTAGAAAATGTTGACTGGTAGAAGGATAAGTTCACACAGACTTAGAAGTGAAGTTATACACCACAACACTAGATAATTTTTTTCCAGGTTGTCACCTATCCTTTTATCAAGACCCTTAAGATAAGGATTTATTAACAACTGTAAATCTACCTAACTACATCATTATCAAAGCATTCCTCTCAAGCATTTTCTGTAAGAATCTCATGAAATATGTTGTTAAATGGCTTCTTAACTCTGTATATACGGTATTTATATAATTTTCTATAAGTCTAGTTCCATTACCAAAAAATCTAGTAAGCTAATCATGACACAAACATTTTGGTATTACATATTATTCCTTGCTATTCTAAATACTCATACATCATGCTTTTTGACATTTTCATTGTCAGTTACAAGTTCTCTGGCCAACACTATTTCATCCCAGATTTTTCATGTTTTAGAAAATATCCTCATATAGAATACTTTTTAGGGGTGTCTCGGTAGCTCAGCCATTAAGTGGCTGCCTTTGACTCAGGTCATGATCCCAGGGTCCTGGGCTGGAGCCCTGCACTGAGCCCCGCATTAGGCTCCTTGCTTGGTGGGAAGCTACTTCTCCCTCTCCCACTCCCTCTGCTTGTGTTCCCTCTCTCACTGTTCACTGTTTCTCTCTGTGAAATAAATAAATAAAATTTAAAAAAATGAAATGAAATGAAATAAAATAAAATAAATAAAATACTTTTTAAATTTGCCTATCTGCCAACAATCACATTTATAAGTTTTTTTCAGGACCCTGGAATGCAACTCATCTGTATCTGAACTCATTTAGATAGGTTTAAAAGTAATTTATCCACTTAATTGGACCTCAATTATTGCTCTATATTTTCCGGTCTGAAGATCATTTTCTTGACAAATGATATGAACAAAAATAGTATTTGACTATATTATACCATTTGCACTTCATCAAGCATCAGTTCTTTGCCTGGTAGTTCCTATTTTGAAATTACCAAATTGCCAATTGTTATAGTTAGCATTATTCACCAGCTTAATTCATTTTGAGATTTAGTTTTCCTATTACCATTTTTATAATCCAGGCAACCATTTCTCTTCATTCCTAAAGGTTCCTATCCTTTTGAATCCTGTTGTGGAGTTCATTTTCAATGAATTCCTGATTTCTTCTTCATTAAGACCTAGCCCAGTTGTATTATCACATGTTAATTTTCTAAGTCTTTCAGAACTCTTGCAGTAGCTTCTCTAAAACATTGGATTAGGCCTACCATTTTTTTTTCCTGTGATTTTTTGAAATCAGATTTAAATAGATTTAACTATATCCCAAACTCCCTTACTTGAATATAATAACTTTAAAGTAACACGTTTTATTTCATAATGTAGACTAGAGGAAAAACTTATTGGCATAGAATTTCAAAACCAGAATTTAAATTCTTGGTGGCTTCTGTGTTAGAGCTGTGTTCAGGAATGCATCATTGAATAACTCTGATTCTAAGATAGGAATAAATATTAAGTCACATTAATAATATAGTATGGAAAAATCCTGTGGAAAAAAATTAAGTCAGAAAATCAAAATGAGGAAGAGAGGGAATAGGAGACCGAGAAAGCAATCACCTCACTTTCACTGGCCTAGCTAGCTCTGTATCACTCAGAACAGAAGTTAACTTCCTTTTTCTCTGTATTCTATAAGGTAGAGTTGTTGGCAAGTCATTACTTTATTATAAATGTTGTTCTTATTAAATTAAAGGAATATTTTTCCTGAATATCAAAATAACCCTCATATTACAAAATGAACACAGAAAACATAATCCAGAAATTTGAAGATTTTCCATAATCTCACTCCCAGAGATAATTGTTGATTACAGCTAATAGTTTCCATGTGTAGTTAGCTAGGTTATTGCTGTATATGATCACTAATAAACAGACTTTCTTTTAATACATCTTGGATATCTTTCATATCATTTTTTTGTTGATATGTTCATTCTTTCTAATAGGATTTACTTGCAGCTAGTGAAATGAAATAATGTGTAAGAGATATCTGTAAAGTTGAAGTGCTCTAGTCCACTGGAACCTATTCTATGCCTATTTAGTGGAGTGTCCTGTACTATATTTCCATAAAAATATAATTTCTGGTTCTCTATCCTTTATTCTCATCCTTCCTTTTTTTTGGTTGAGCTATATGTAATTGCTAAAAATAAACAAGTTGGATGCACTGAACAGTTGCTTTCTTTATTGCCAAGAATTGCTTGAATTATTACCTCCCAAGGCGAGTTTAGGACTCTCTAAGACATGGCTCAACAAGTCTCCTGTGTTTCATTGTATGGTGATAGGATAAGATATAAGAGAAGGTGCTCATACCTGCTGCTAAAAGGAAGCTATCTAATAGAAAATTATTCCCAAATTGAGATAATTTCTCCCTTACTAGGGAACCTCACCAATTCAAAGTTAGGGAGATATATTTATTCTTCTTTCTCCTGCTCTGCCTTCTCCAATTCTGCAATAAGCTGGTTCTCTCTTTTTTTTTTTTTTTTTTTTAATTTCAACAAGCCATGCAACTTCAAAGTCTAAAGCTATTGGTTTCAGAGGCTCTGTTCAGCCTCAGAGGTCACAGATCCTTCCACCCTGTCCAAGCTTGTACAGATCAGGTTCTTTGTAGGATTCTTTTGCTTTGATCTTTGATGGATTACTGGCCAGATCAGGATTTCCATGGAAGCAGATTTGAGAGCATTTTGTTGTGGAAAGAAATTTTGGCAAGGCTTCTTTAAAAACTTGTTAGATATAGAAGGATAAATCCACTCTTGATAAAGTATTATGTAGTATACTATTGGCCTCAATAAATATTATCAATATTATAATTTAATAATGGTAATGAAAGTGGTTTCCATACATTTAGAGAGTATGATATAGATCATGTTGCTAATAACTGATAGAGAAACATAGTGTTACATATTACTTCCTGACTGAGTGGAATAACTATTATTTTTCTCTTTTAAATTATAACAACATTCAAATGTCCTATATGTAAGGAGTTTCCTAATTCTTTTATACAAAAGAATAGATTTAGTGCGTCTGGAATCTGTTTACTTCAGTCAAAAACAACTAATTGACATTTTATGTGACTTTAAATTGCATTTTTAAAAATAATTCTACTCTTGTTTTATTTTAATTTTCTAGTGGTCTTTTGATTTGTTTTTAGTATAGCACAAAACTTGCTTCTTTGTACATTATGCTAGTTTGAAAAACATAATGAAAAATTCATTTCATTCATTTTTCATTGTTTTATATTAAGCATCCCCATGTGGATTTACATTTTGTGTTTCAAAACAGATTAGCAAATGAGAATAATGGAAAAGATCTTTTTCACTTCCAACTGTCCTTAAATCACTTATATTTCTACCTTATACATTTGTTACAGTAGGAGGAAACCATGACATACTTTGGCTGTAGTTAAAACAGAAAATATTTTAATCATGGGTGTGGAAAAATCTCTCCAAAGATTTCTTTCTGACCAGTTGTGGTATTTAAGTACTGATTCAATTAGAGCTAAGTGAATATTCACCAGGACAGAAAGTGGGCTTATAAATTTAACCAAGAAGCAGGTGATTATTAATTTCCTGCCTTCTTTCCTGCTTGATAGTAAATTGACTCAAGTACATTATAGATGAAAGAGGCAGTCCGTTGGAATTCCCTCCTTGATGGAAGGTAAGGAAACAAGATTGTATATTCTAATCACTCATATAAAAAAATCATGACTTTGCTTCTTTTCCTCAGCAGGTGGTTGGGGTGGGAGGGGGTGGATAACTCACAAGAGACCACTGAGAATGCCTATTAATTTGAGACCTGAAATTCATGTATGGAACTTAGTAAATGAAGTGTCCCTAATGTGGAGCATTTCATTTCTTTTCTCTTTCAACTAATTTCCCTATTTCTTTTCCATGGGAGTGGGATCGTGCTACATATTATACCTTAGATTGTATGGATGTTTTCCTTCCAACATAAAGAATATTTTTACTGTATTATATCCTTAATGAAAAAGAAAACCAAAGGTTACTAGATAATAGATGCTTATCAAATTGCCTCAAGTCACTTTTTCTCTAAATATTTTCAAACTCTTATGAAATGATGTGTTATATTCTTTAAGATTTTTGAGGAGTGGGCAGTTGGATTTGATCTAATAGTAATAACAATAATAGTATTTGTGGAGTATTTAATGTATGCTAGGCCCCTTTTCTAAGTGCTGGGCATATATCATCTCATTTAATACTTAGAGTAACTTTATTTAGCTGATATTACTTTATATTCAACTCTTTAAAGTAAGATACTAAAATCTGAAAAAAAAAATCCAAGATTCATAAGACTATTTAGTGATGGATTTGAGATTCATATCCAAGAAATGTAATTCTGGGTCTTGGAATCTTAATTACTTTATAAAAAGAGGCCTTCTCAGACCACTCTGTATGAAATAGTAATTATTCCATCCATCCCACTACCATTAAATTGGCATTTTACATCCTTTTATCCTGTCCCTTTTTCTCCTCAGCTCTTATAAGTCCTACATATATTATATTTAGTTAGTAGTTTATTTATTTTAGCCTCCCTCTATTTTAGTATGATATCCTTATGAGTCTTATAAATTGCCTATTTTGGTTTATATACTAAGTTCATAGACCAATGCCTTGCTAAAATAGTCCCCTAAAAATAAAGTTTATAAGGAATACAAATCTTTGGGAACTCCCACCTGGGCTGAAACTGAATGGTTCGAGTGTCTAACACTCCAATAGTGGGGGAGGAAGGCTTGTATAAAGAAGTGATTAGACGAGATGGGATGAGAAGAATTCCAGGACTAATGTCCTTTCTGTAGCCAGCAAGTGGGATGAAATGAAATAAAGGCATGTTTCTTAAGCCAGAGCTAAAAATATGTACAATAGCTGGTAAGGCAGGCTAGAATTCTGCTTCTATGGCAAGAATCATAGATGTTCTAAGAAATCCCTTTGTTTGCCCAGGATCTGAAGTTAATGATGCCCTTTATCCTAGGTCTTTGCTGTCTGTTTGGCCAGCTCTAAGCTAGACAAATTCTTCTCCATCTTGAAGAAAGAGCTCCCTGTTAGCAAAGACTGTACTTTCAGCAACAAAGACCTTTGGTTTTCTGTTTCTTTACATTGGAGAAATCCGAGATTTAGTCTTCTGTGTTCTCTGTTTCTTCTCATTTAAGTTTTCCTTTGCCAGTGGAATAGATCTGAATCACTCGTATTCTTTCTTTGATGAACAAGACTATTCCTTCATCACTACAAAGCAGAGTAAAAATTATCTCTGGCAATAGACTATCAGGCTACAATGTCTGTCTGAGGCTATAGATGGAAAGATGGATTACTAGCCAATTCATATATTTTTTCAGTTTCAATTCAAGACATTGATAAAAATTTGAAGAAAAATACAAGAGAATATTTTGGTGTCTGCCATCATTTCTGCTGTGGCTTACATTTTAAAAGAAGATCTAAGAATGTATAAATTAATAACTCCATAACACAATAGAACATTATTGAATAATATATAGTACTAAGCAACACTCAGTATAAAAAAATTTGATTCAACTAGAGTACTCTTTTATGGGTAAACTCCTTGAATTTGAGTGAGGCCTTGAAAAATGGGTTAACAATAAATAGGTAGAGAATGAGAAGGAAAGTATTCTAAGTGAGAGAAAAGAGTAATATAGTATGGGCATGTGGATAGTTATTGGCATTACTTATTAATGTCTACCTTTAGACTATAACTTACATAAAGGCAGAATCTTTTCTTGTTTTTAATACCACTAAACTGGTACTGGGATAATTGTACATGTCAGGTGCTCAATAAATAGCTATTGAAGAATTAATAAGGAAATAAATATTGAAAACTTATAGGGAATATTTCTGGATATTGAATAGAACTGTTTGAAACAGATAATAATTAATAATAATTTTTTTGTTGGGCCTATATCATGCGTTAGGAACTGATCTAAACACTTTGCATTTATTAACTCTTTTAGCTCTTAGGATATCCCAATATAGTAGGTACTTATATTATCTCCATAGTGTAGTTGAAAAAAATGAAACAGAAAAGTGAAGTAACTTTTCCAGAGTTACAGACCAATTACTGGTAAAGCAGTAATTCTAACCCAGTCTGTCTGTGCAATCTGTGCCCTTAGCCCTGTGTTATACCTTCTTTTGTAGATAAAGTTGTAATAGAGCTATGTTTTGAAACATTTCTTTTGAAGGTAGTTCAATGCCAAAGTAAAAGAACTTTGAAGGTTATTTGGTTTTTTTTGTTTTGTTTTCCATTTTAAAATTACTTTATTTTATTTTATTTAGCTTTCTTGAACATAATTGACAAATACAAGCTAATATATTTAAGGTATATAAGTTGATGTTTTGGTATGTGATATATTGTGAAATAATCATTACAATCAAGCTAGTTAACATACCCATCACCTCACAGTTACTTTTTCCCCCCTTTTTTTCTGTGGTGATTCTCTTTTCTTCTCCCACCCCCAATTTTTCCTTTTCATTTGTCTGCTTCCCATTTTTAATGGAGGGATTCTGTAAAAAGGTGCAACTGCAGAAAGACATCTTGCAACTCACAAAGTAGATCGGGGAGAGGAATGGAACCAATGACAACATAGCCATCAAGGGTTAAGCATGTGATGCAAGCGATGGCAATAACTGGAAATTTAAGAAGGAAAGTGTGATATGATAAAAGTTGGAGAAATATGATTCAAAGATAATTCCTCTTTTCAGAATTGATTGTCAAGGAATATGCTGGAATATATTTTAATTATTGACCTACAGAACACATTCCTTGAGGCCAACTTTAAGAAAAATATTAAAGTGGATAAGACCTATGACTTTGCAGTAACTTCATAAAATCTAAACAGATGTGAATAGCCAGTGAATAGTACATAAAATACAGATGGTTCCATGGTTATTCCCATGGTTAAAAAGGACATTCCTGTTCCTTCAGGGACCTAATTCTTATTTTAGTAAACTTACAATTAGAATTTAGACATAGGAAATGAGAATTAACATTTGTTTTTGGGAAGAAAAAAATATTCTAGGGAGAAAATTTGGGATATTGAACTGTAATTTAAAAACCTATAATCCAGGGGCACCTGGATGCTCACTTGTTTGAGTGTCAAACTCTTGGTTTTGGCTCAGGTCACCATCTTGGGGTCATGGGATCAAGCCTCTCCCTCTCCATTGGGCTCCACATTCAGCTTGGGGTCTGCTTGGGATTCTCTCTCTCTGTACCTCTCCCTTCACCCCCTCCCCTGAATTGTGTGCACATCTGTCTCTCAAATGAATAAATAAATAAAATCTTAAAAAAAAACAACAACTAAAATCCACTTTAGCAATAATCTGGTACACAGAGCACATTTTAATATTAAGATATATGAGGCCTTAAGAGATTAAGAAAAATGTAATGAAGAATAGCATTAGTAGTTGGTCAGGAGAAGAAGCCAGTTACATTCTCCAAGTTCCTGGTAGTTACACCAGAAAACAAAGTACACACTGATGATGTCCTTTGTCAAGCAAACTCCTACCTTGTCTTCCTGCCTATAGCAATGCTGTTGTTACCCTTCCCACTTTATTTGTGTGACAGGACAACTTTCCCCCAGCTGTTGCAGTTATTGATGCTAAGTGGCTTGCAGAAGTATTTTTCTCTGGAGAATTGCCCTTGCCTGAAGGGAGTCACTTTGTACGAGACACCTATGAGTTTATGCCCCACCCCCTGCTACCATGGATGACAATAGTCAATATATGACGTAATCCCTGGCCCCCTTGTGTCAAGGTGGACTAACTCTGTGATATTCCTCATGCTCCAGAGCTCCCTGTGGGATCAGGCTGAGGGTAGATAGGGTAGATTTTAGCTACATTGTGCTTAGCTTTTTTTCTCTTTCTGCTCTTCTTATTTTCATGGGTTTGTGGGAGGTTTTTGTTTGCTTGTTTTGGGGTTTTTTTTTCCCCCAGGAGTACTCCCTCAATAAATCACCTGCACAATCCTCCCTTTTTCAAACTACTTCTCAGGAGCCCAGGCTAAGGCAGTAACTAATACTGAGACAGCGTCACTAATTACTGTTGATTTCTTCTTCTTCTTCTTCTTCTTCTTCTTCTTCTTCTTCTTCTTCTTCTTCTTCTTCTTCTTTTCTTTTTTTTAAGATTTTATTTATTTATTTATTTGATATAGAGAGAGATAGGGAGAGTGGGAACATAAGTAGGAGTAGTGGGAGAAGGAGAAGCAGGCCTCCTGTGGAGCAGGGAGCCAGATGCAGGGCTCGATCCCAGGACGCTGGGATCGTGACCTGAGTGGAAGGCAGATGCTTAATGACTGAGCCACCCAGTCACCCCATGACTGTTGATTTCAAACACAGAACTGTTAGGTGATGCGATCTGTCCTGTTTTTGTTGGGAGTCCGAATAGATGATCTTTGAGTTTGTAGAGGCGCTATGACTACGTGCAGTTGACTGAGAGCTTGGGTTCAGGAGTCACGTAGTCTGAGTTTAAAACCCAATGTGGGACAAGTTACTCAAATCTCTCTGTTTTTAAATATTCTACTCATCTCATAGGATTTGTCTGAAATAATAGGAAGAAAAATTACAGCTTAGTCATAGTGATTTTGATGAATAATTAATAGCAATAAAAATAACACTTCTTTCCAGATTATCTTAATAGCCACATAATTGTAGTATATTTACTTAACATTAAAAAATAGTTCAAATCAGTGATATAGCCCTCTAAATACTAGTTGATAATTTTATTTTTAAACTGTTATTCTGTTCTTTGTGGGGTAGGGGCTTGTCAGAGTGGGGAACAACAGAAAAACAATCAGTTTTCTTTATTGCTTACCCCAGAAAAACAGTTTTGCTTGTCTTTGATGAGTGGATACATTGGCATTTTCAAGGATGACTTAAGTATAAATTTTCTAAAAAATGGCTCAATTGAGAACTGGAACATTTCTGATTCAGGAGGCTAGATTTTGTGAATATTAGTGTATTCATACATTGCTTATTGTTTGATTTTTCTCAATCTACTGAGTAAGAATTTTTCATCCACAGTAATGGATATTTTTGTGTGTAAGTTTTAGAGATGAGAAAAGAAAACAATTGGCAGTAAGTGACCTAAAATGTTAATTTCCAACTTGTAAATTGCATTATCACAGTGTTTAGAGTCATTAACAATTTTTCTAGCTTGAATCGAGATGAACAAAGAAAGAAAGAAAAGAAAAACACTATCAATGAATATGATATAAGTACCCATCTGGTCCGAAGATTAAATCAAACCTATTTAGAAAATGTATCTTCTAATCAGCTCTCTTGGGTGATTTATTTTTAGTCATCCCTACGCCTTTACTACACAGTACCTGGTGCCTGATCAATTATTAGTTTGAGCATGGAGTGCCGCTTTTTAGAGCGTTATCAACCCCCTTGAAGTAAATTGTATCCTGTGGCTAAAATTTGACATGGTTCAGGAAACACATACATCGTATATTCTTCAGTGGTGGGTTGCTATTTCTTAGACCCCTCAGAGGCATTTACATCCTTAGTGTTTGAGCCAAACTTTCCAGGGCTTAGATTCTTTGAAAACTTCAAATGCTCTGTAGTGTTATCAGACCAGTGGTGAAACTGATCTCAAAGTCCACTATTAAAACTCCCCTCAAGGACATTTTCATTAGAACTTTGTACATGGGCAGTTCAAAAGATCCAGCTATTGATTTTTGTTCAGAAGTCCTGTCTCCACTTTCATATTACGCAACTTTTTTGACAGACTTTCAAAAACCACAAACTGTGGGCTGCCTGCAATTCCAGCCAGGATTTTATGCTGCTCATTTGATTTCCTCAGGCCACATCCTTCTCGTGTCCTTGTCAACACTGCAAGGAGAAGAGCCGTCTTAGAAGATTTGCTAAAAAGCAGAAGCAATTTCACAGCAATGGAAGGAAAAAAAAATCTGACCTTTCAATGCACAAAAAAATCTCACTTAAGTAAATAACCTTTTTAGCTGTAAAATTTTGTTGCAGCATTCATTTATCAGACATATAGGTAATCAGAGTGTTTATTTCTTTTCGCCATTTAAAATTTCATGAAAGGAGTTAGGAACCGATGTGTGTAAATTGCAGCAAAGAGCCTCTAGCATATGCGCTCGGCACATTTAATGGAATTATCTATTGTAGAGTAGGTGGCAGAGGCAGCAGAGGAATTAATTATTGGGATAGATATTTTATATCTAGCTGCCAGTGCAATGTGAAATAAGATTTGCCTCCATATTACCTCTGTCACTTGGTATGGCCTTTCAAAAGTGACAGTTTCTAAAAAGAAAGAATTGAATCATGTGTTTGGTCCTGATCCGTAGTGTGAACATTTCATGGCCTACTGGTTCATTCTGAATAGAGCAATTTTGGTAGAGTTTGTCGAGTTCAATTGTAAGATAGCTAAATGGAGGGGCAGAAGGGACAGTTTACACAGGTAGGGACCTCACTGGTTTCAGACTTGGAAATGACATACAAATGAAGCTTTACATGTCAGAATAAAATGTGAACTCCATAGGGAACCCTATGTCGTTCTTTCATGGTCTCATTTGAGTTTTCTATGAATATTACTATTACTTATCATTTGAGATTGCTTTTTCCTGAGTGGTCACTCTTGAAAGGCACTGCACAATGGACTTCACCCACATCATCACATTTTGTTCTCAAAACAGCCACTTGAAGTGGGTGGTATTAATATCTTCATATGATGGATGAGGAAACAATGGCTGAGAGAAAATAAGAAAGTCACTCAAAATCTATAAATAGTAAATTTTGAAGTAAAACAAGCTGAAAGTTCTATTCCTATGCTTAAAAAGATTGAGCCAGAGAATATGCACGATCCAAAGACTGACACAGCAAGAGAGCTGGAATGCCACCTCCAAGATCACGATTATAATATCGCAAGCCACTAGGGGGCAACATAGACTCTCCATCTGTCTGAGCCCATTTGTTCCCAAAATGTCTAAACAAGGCATGGAACAAAGACCAATGAAAGGATATAAACCAAACACTCCAATATTGAAAGCAGAAATAATACTTTATTAAAATATTAAAACATGTTGTCTCCTATAGATACAAAATGTTGCCTTATTTATCAAAGAAAAAGTAGATTTTTCTTACTGAGATGAGTGTTTTAATTACATGCTTTATCTTTTTCTTTCCTGAGCCCGTTCCCCCGCCCCCATACTCAACTTGCAGTCTACCATACAATGACAACCAGGCTGTGAAACATGGTCTCATTTGGGTTTTCTTGTCAACCTTTTCAAGGAAGTATTGGAGTGCAGTAGGTTTACCTTACACAAAGCACTATATCCAAGGCCAATTTTAAAATGTCAGACAGTGAAGAGTTCCATGCTGCCACAATTCAGGATGCAAGTGGACACTGGTGAACAGTCAGATGTGTCTCTTTTAGATCAAATGTAGAAAATGTACTGTTCCTATAAAAAGCTGTTAGCAAGTTCGTGAACTTGACAGCACAGGGCAACAGCTTCCTATTGTAGGAAGAAATGAAAGCGTGCGATACTTGGTTTTCCTGATGCTTCTCTCTTATTTGATCCTTTTGAATTCATTTTCATACTCCCCCTGCTGGACTTAATCAGGCCTAAACAAATGAGTTTGGGTGGTTGCAGCCTGTTGACCTATGGATGACATATTTCACATCAAGTTGCCCAGGAGTTCGGTTCTTTTGTGCCTTGTTGAGTAAAAATCAGTCATTTGAGGCCAAAAACCATCTCACCCTTTTGGTATTGTGTGTTAAAACTTATAAAAAGAAGGGGGGGTTGCTAAATTCAGTACTGTCTGAATTAAGCAGTTTCAGTTCTGATAAAATATCAGAAACAAATGAGGTGCTCCTGTAAAATATTATAATAAGGTTCAAATTTAAGAAATTTATAAAACAGTTTTTTTGAACTCTTGGGTACCAAAATTTACAAAGAGTAAGTATATGAGAGATAGAAAATCATGTGGATTTTTAAGAGAAACAGTATCCAGCATATTTAACTTTTTAACTACCTTAAAATAAACACATTATTTTGGTGTTCAAAATAAACACAGAAATAGAGATCTCTTCATTCTTGGATTACTACAATACTAGCTATTTACTGAATACCTTCTGTGAATCAGGCTCCGAATCATGCTTTCCGAAAATAAATAACTGCAAATCCAACTATCATGGACACTCACTTGGGTCAGGGTGATTAAAAAAAAAAAAAAATCTTGGAAGGTTTTATTGATGACATGGTTCTTGGAGGTCTCTTGCCCTCGATCAATAATTGAATCGTGAACATGTTACGTGTAAATTATAGGATATTCTTTTTCCATTGTGACATTACATCTTCTAGATCCTGTATCTTCTTAGCAAGATAACATTACTGGGAAAAGGAGAGTCATGACTTGCCAATTCTGTTTTCATTCCTGAGTTGGAACTTTGCCCTTGGAAATCTCTTCTCTTATCCTCCTGATCTGTGACACTGTGTGTAATTTATACCCTCATAACATGATTGGTGTTTTTAGTATGTTTCCGATGTTCCCAGGCTGTTTTGGAGGGTCTTCATTGAGCTTCAATGGCTGTGACAAATGCTATAACCCCATAGATCCTACATATCAACTAACGAAAGGGACAAAAAAAAAAAAAGTTGTTCTGTTTAAAAATGTAGAAATACAGGGACACCTGGGTGGCTCAGTCAGTTAAACATCTGACTCTTGATTTTGGTTCAGGTCATGATCTCAGAATCCTGGGATGGAGCCCCACCTGGAGCTTCATACTTAGTAGGGAGTCTGCTTGAAATGGCCTCTCTCTCTCTGCCCCTCTCTCTGCATTCTCTTTCTCTCTCTAAAATAAATAAATAAATCTTTAAAATAAAATTGAACTGTAGAAATACAGAAAGATAGAGTGCTCAGTGAGTGGAAAGGCAGCAGAACATGATATTAACAGGAAAAACTTAGATTTCATACCCCAGTACTTAAATAGAACTCATATTAGCTACCTTTTTCTTTTTTTTAAACAAACTCAACATATAGCCTCATGTACTTCTTCAGATCATCCTATGGAATTCATGTGAATCCTCATATCAATCCCTATCCTCTTCAGAATTTGTCAGATACTTTCTGGCCAATGTACTGAAAGAACACCACTTTAGTTTTTTTATGTTTTTCAATTGTTTGATATGATTCAGGTTTTTTTTTTTTTTAAATTGTTTACTAAAACAAGCTCTGAAATGGTTTTGTTTGTTTTCCTGATATTTTTTTTTTTAGCTATTCATTTATTTGCTTTTTAAAATATTTTATTTATTTGTTTGAGAGCAAGAGAGTGAGCGAGAGAGCAAAAGCAGGGGGAGCAGGAGAGGAAGAGGGAGAAACAGGCTCCCCACCAAGCAGGGAGCTTGATGGGGGGCTCAGTCCTAGGACCCTGGGATCATGATCTGAGCTAAAGACAGACACTTAACCCACTAAGCCACCCAGGATCCCCTGTTTGCCTGCTTTTCAAAAAATCTTTCCTTAGACAAGTTCTGCCCATTTTAAAAATGTTCCCCAATTTTATCGAGATGTAATTAACATACAGAATTTTATTTATTAAAACTGTATAACATAATGATTTAATATATATTACAAAATGATTACAATAAGTTTAGTTAGCATCAGTGACCTCACATAGCCATAATTCTTTTTCTTTTGGTGAGAATTTTTAAGATTTACTCTTAACAATGTTCAAGTACACAGTGTTAACAACTATAGGCACCATGTTGTACATCACACCTCTAGCATTTATTAATTTTATTAATATAAAAAACTGAAAGTTTGTACCTTTTGACCATCTTCGCGATTTTCTTTATGTCATCTCCTACCTCTTTCAATCATCAAGTTTTTCCTTGTTGCTTGAGTTTTGTTTTTGTGTTAAAGTCCACATATAAATGAGATCATATACTATCTTTCTTTATCTATCTATTTATTTAACTTAGCATATTGCCCTCCAGGTCCATTTGTCTCATATGGGATGAGTTCCTTCTTTATTGTGGACGATTAATGCACCATTGTATATTTATATCACATCTTCTTTATCCATTTACTCATATCTATTTACTCACTCTTTATCCATTTATTCAATCTTTATTCACTCATGGAGAGAGGTTGTTTCCATGTCTTGGTTGTTGTAAATAATGCTGCAGTGAACATGGGGTACAGATATTTCTTTGACACAGTGATTTTGTTTCCTTCAGCTATATATCCAAAAGTGGAATTACTGGATCATACAGTAGTTCAAGTTTTAATTTTTTCAGGAACCTCCATATTATTATCAATAATGGCTGCACCAATTTATAGTCCCATCAACAGTGTACAAAGGCTTCCTTTTCTCCATATGCTCACCAACACTTCTTATCTCTTGTCTTTTGCTAATAACCATTTTAACAGGTATGAAGTGATATTTCACTGTGGTTTTGATTTGCATTATCCTGGTGCTTAGTGATATTGAGCACCTTTTTATATACCTGTTGGTCTTTGAAATGTCTTTGGAAAAACATCTCTTGAGTTTCATTGCCCATTTTCTAAGATTTCTTCCCTTTTAATGTAGGTGTCCAGAGCACCTGGGAGGGTACTACGTATGTTATGATACTGAATACATTTGTTAAATCTATTGTATTTCCATTAGTTGCAACAATAGAAAAACAGCAGATAAATCGTTATACCCAAATCTAGAAATTCACATTTAATACATCTGGTAAAGGTTATCACTTTTACAAAAAGAATGGAAAATCTTGTGACTTTATGTTAAACATTAGCCTCTAAGCCAATAATAGTCAAATAAAGATTTAATGGACACTTATAGTTTGTCAAACATTTGTACATTATGAAACATTTGTAGTACATTATTTCTTTGAATACTTAAAACATACACACATTTTAATCAGAAGAGGATACCGAATCTTAGAAAGATGAAGTTACTTGCCTAATATCACTTGGCTTCCAAATGCAATTGACTGCTCGAACCTAGGTCTGTCTCTGAATTATTCTTTTTATCACCTCTCTGTGACCCTGCAGGATCCCCTTTTAACTTAGAATATTTGAAATCATTCCTATCTCATCTCTGACACTCACATTCACTGAGTCACAAACTTCTATATAATCTCTCTCAGAAATAGCTCATAAATCTCTTCTGTACTGTATTTACCCTGCTTCTCTCCCTTTTGTAATTTATGTTCTCTTTAATTTTCATCTCCATTATTTTGACAGCCTCACCCAGTTCTTTCAACCTGAACTCTCCCAGTTCCATTTTTATTTTGTTTTGTTTTGTTTTACTTTCATGGTGTTCCCAGAACTCGTGTTTCTTCAAAATGTGGCCCCAGACTACCTCTTCAAACTTACCTCTTCCAATATCACAGCACAAATCCTACCCAGCCACAAGGAACTTTTTATAATGTGTCTACGTTCTTCAGATGACCTGCTCATCTTATGCCATGTTCTTCACATGAGTTGCCTAGTTGCCTTTAAAGTCCTTGTGTAACTTCTCTACTGTGAAATCCTCTATTAACCATTAAGCACATGTTCAAACATGAAGCTTTCATGGATATTTTTAAGGCACCATTATTTGTTTATCTCCACATCACTAAGCACATAATACCTCTAATACACTATCTTTCAGATTTACATATATGTGTCATGTTTTGGATAGTCACATTTTATTCATCATGTATTTCCATTAAATATTATAGTCCTAGCTACATACTTTGTTAAATGTATTAGGAATGAACAAATGAAGTTACATATTTAGTCAAATATTTAGGTAGGCTCAAAATCTCTTAGAGGAAAAAATTTTTATATTCAAATTTCAGTATTAAAAAACAAGTGAAAATATACTGGGATGAATGGACAGACCAGCTCACTTGGATTTCCTCTTACATCCTAAATAACTGGCCTACAAATAACACAAATATTATATGCAACTTCATGTAAAAACTGCAGGCACATCATGCCAAGAAACTTGCCTGAATGGTTATTTTGTTGTTGTTGTTGTTATTTTGGCACCTTATGTTCAAAATTCAGATTGCTTAAAAGAGCTGCTTCTTCTCCCTAAAATGCATTTGTGTGATATTCTTCTTGTCTTGAATTTCTCTAAAATGTTTTCATTACTGAATTTGTTATCTGCTTTTATAACAAGTATGTGAACACTTATCATGAGACTTACATGTAACCCACGTGAGAAAATACTAAAACAATGTTGAAATTCCTTCTCACATGGATCCAGCTAGATCCAGCTAGAAAAACCAAAAGCAATTTGGGAAAGGTTTTGTGAAAGAAAGAAACCACCCCCGGTGAATTAAGAAAAATATGGGTGTCTCTATTTTAGTAATTTACTGTTGAATGCAAACAGTCACTTACATGGAGACTATGGCTATTTCTATTGAGCTGCTTTGAAGCTGAGGTCTTTCACTTAAAAAGCAGTAGCTGGATTCAAAATATTTCAAGTAAAAAAAATACTTCAACAGAGTAAATTTGAATTTGTAGAACTCCTCACTTGTAAATGTGAACATGCTTTTATTCTCCTATTAATCTTATTCTTGAATTAAAATTTACTACAGTTTATTAAATACCTACCAAGCACCAGGAATCCCTGATTGCTGGTCCTTGGGTTACTATAATGAGCAAGAAAGGTGTTTTTTCTGTCTTCATATTGCTTAGAATCTATTATAGAAGACAGATACTAAATATATAACATCCAGCAGAACTGGAAGTACTATGGAAATACATGATTGTTAAAGCCACCTATCCTGTACCTATTCTATGGAGAGGCTCTGGAATGAACTCCATAAGGAAATGACACATTAGGCTGAGACTTAGAGAAAAATTGCATTTAGGCCAACTAAGGAAGGGAGCTGGGAGTGATCCAGGAAAAGAGGAAAGAAAGTGACAATTAATGACTCTATAGATTTGTAACAATTTAAAGTAATGCACAATTTCATTATCTAGAAATGCAAGGCCATTATAAATAAAGAAAAATAAGTTGTGTAAGTTTGTTTATTGAATCATGTTTTTAATAGGAAAAATTTAGTAAACCATCTCTATCTCCAATAGCATGAAATAGACAGAAAATTTGGGTTATATCCTCTCAATGGTCAGAACATTTTAAGCAGTAAAATAATTGCATTGAGGACTGTGAAACAAAATAGAAAACATTTATTATATAATATCATGTGGAGGAAAAGGATAATGTTTTAAGTCCCTCATAATTAATACACATATAAAATAAATATTTTTTTAAAAACTAGAAAATATATTGAAATCATGTTTATAAAAATGTTGGTTCCTATGCCCAAAAAAATGTATGTTTTAATTTTCTATAAAGTAGTAATATAACTTTTTTTTTTTTTTTAAAGATTTTACTTATCTCTTGAGAGGGAAAGAGAGCGGAAGGACAGAGGGGCAAAGGAAGAGGAAGAGAGAGGGCTGAGCAGATTTCCCTTGAGCAGGGAGCCCGTGGAGCTCCATCCCAGGACCCTGGGATCATAATTTGAGCTGAAGGCAGAGGCTTAAGGAAGGGACTGAGCCACTCATGAGCCCCAGTAAAACATCTTTATAAAAAATACTGGATAAAGAAAAGAAAACACTGGATAAAGAAGTTCTGCCTTAAGAGTAACTACGATAAAGCAAAGTAAATCCCACTTTGAAATGAATATCAAATTTTTTACAAATCAAGAATTTCAACTCCAATAAACAAAGTAAAGAGAGACTTATCATGTTTATTTTAATGAAGCCAAATAATAGCATATATTCAATTTTACTGATTTGATAGAGCATTTCACAGAATGGTAGAACTAGAAATTTCCTTCATGTTAATCTTACTATATTTCGTCTCTTTGTAGCCAAGAAAACTGAGAAAGGTGACATAAATGTATTTGAAGGGACATTGTGAACCTATCTATTGGGGTACCTGTGAGCCAGAAATGTTAAACAAAGAGAAATGAAGTTGTAAACTCATTTGCCTGTTGTCTTTGAGATTATAATTTATAACAAGAGGGAAGATGTAACACTTCACTCCTAACTCTCATTTCCCAGGCACTTCTTGCTTTTATTTCCATCATGGTTGTAAAAATGTAGAAGGGTTTTTAGAAAGCAAACCATGAATTTCCTATTTGTCTAACTACCATTTCTCCCATCATAGGACAAACTGACAATCTGTGCAGTGTTACACATTCCTCATTGCCACGATAACAAATGGCTCTAAAAATGCCATACGAGTCCTCTTCCTGCTCCCCTTGTTGGGAACAAAACTGATACAGAAGGTTTGGGCTGTGAGTCAAGAAAGTAGATAAACAAACCGAACTAACAGTTGGGAGTAGGATTAGAGAAAATGTTCTCCTGAGATTTCTATTGTTAGAAGAGTAGATAAGACTGCTAACAATGAAGGGAAATAAAGCAATATGCATACACAAAGAGACAAAGTCTAAACATGTCGCCAACACATAGGGCAAGAGACAAAATTGGGTTCAGTGGTAACAACTTTTTTGTTACTTCCCTTGAAAAGTATTGGATCCGCTTATATATATATATATATTTTTTTTTATTCACCTCCCCTTTTAATGTTATATGTTAATTTGATTTACAAAGTGACTGTTTATTCATGGCTATCCCTACACATCTCCTTGTCGTTTGTGGAGTCAAATATCACTCGGCATTTTTTTACTCTACTTTTGGCCCATTCTGAGGCAGGTTAAATGAAGTGGGAAGTTGTCATTTACTGATGAGACTGATAAATCTGGGAGCCAAAAAAGATAATTTGATCTCAATGCACATTTTCTGCAAGATCTCCCTTAGAGGGTAGAGTAATTTAGAAGGTAGAGTAATTTTCCCAATTCATCTGAATACTGATTACAATAGTCAATTCAAACAGGTAGTCAAAAATAGAAATATCTGTCAAATCAGATATTTGAAATCTTACAAATATCAATACCAGCAACTGCTAGATTAACATGTAAACTGTGCTTTGCAAAAGGTGAGGTTCTAACTCATTGAAAGCCTTTGTTTCCCATTCTCTAAAATGATGTATTTCGACTAGATTATCTATCAACTTTTTTCTACCCCTAAATTTTGTAACTTTTTAATTAAAATATATTTTTGACTATTGTGATGATAAGAAAATGGCTTGAGCAGGTAAACTGAATTTCTCACAGCAGAATTTGACATCTTGCCTAGATGGTTGGCCTTACAGACTGGACCATACTGCTAAATTTATAATTGATGATATTTTGTTTCAGACTAAAATACTTTATTTTTAATTTAATCTTGTAGCTCACATACTGTTTTAAATTAACATTTGCATATACATATTCATAAGGTATGTTATCTTCCCCCCCAAAAAAGATTAACTCAGCCAAACAAATATCAGTTAAAATACAGCTTAAAACAACAATTGAGAAAAATTACATTCTTTCCTTTAGTGAAGTGCACTACAGAGGCACTTTGGCATAAACTTATGTCAAATTGCTTAGTATTTTTACCAAATATAATTTTAGACATAGGAATAACACATTTCTACTAAAATTAACAAGAAGTTAGAGAGGTCCTAGACCTTAATTAGCAAGGTGCCTCCCTGGTTCTATAAAGCTCCTGAAATCCACTTAGGACCAACCAGAAAATTATCCTAACAGTCTTAACTTTTAGCCTAGTAAAGTCCAAAGAATTATTTTGCCTTCCATGTCCACTAATTTTCTAAAAGGAAAAAAGAAGTTCTCTAGATTACAAGGAATTGAAGAATACCAATAAAAGGGCAGTTGTTGGTTATGTTAAATCTAAGCAGGAAGTCAAATAACTACTCCTTTAGTGGGGCACTTTGTTATAGGAACTGAATAGGTTAAATCAGACATTAGGGTCTGAGAATCTTTTTTTATAGATAGGTAGCCAGAAAGCAAGTATGTTGTTATAAAAATACGTAAAATAATTAAGTAGCTTAATGGATTACAGGTCATGTGTATGTGTGTGCCTGTGACTTTTCTCAATAATGTGATGACTTGTACTTTGGAGCTGAAAGCAAATCCTGAGTTAATTCCTTATGGGGTATTTTATTTCCATCAACAGAGGTAAGAAGAGAAGTAAGGTCTAACCTGTGGCTTTTTCATGAGTTTGAAGATTTTATCCAGATCCTTTTCCTTTCTATTGTGTAGCTTTCAGTGTATCAGTATAATTAACACTTTTCTAAAATAATTTTTCTGGCTGTTGCTTTAATTATTTGTTTGCCACTAAAGTTTTAGACATGATTCATTGATCTTCTAATTGTCTTACCTTTTACTGATATTTTTTCACATGATGGAGGAGTTTAGTTTATTTTTTATTTTTTTTTTAATTTTATTTATTTATTTGACAGAGAGAGATCACAAGTAGGCAGAGAGGCAGGCAGAGAGAGAGGAAGGGAAGCATGCTCCCTGCTGAGCAGAGAGCCCGATGCAGGACTCGATCCCAGAACCCTGAGATCACGACCTGAGCCAAAGGCAGCGGCTTAACCCACTGAGCCACCCAGGCTCCCTAGGCTAGTTTATTTTTATAGACTATTCCTTGCTTTTCAGAATGACATCTCGTCAGCATTTCTCGGTATATTTTCCAAAGTAAAATTGCTAAACATACCCATTTTTTTTTTACAGTGTAGATCTATACCTGCTTTAATTTAACAAGATAAAATGTTCCTCTTTCTCACCTTTAATGTGTTAGAGATGGATTTTTTTTTTAATTTTACATATTTATTTGTCAGAGAGAGAGAGAGAGTGAGTGAGTACAAGCCAGGGGAATGGCAAGTAGAGGGAGAAGTAGGCTCACTGATGAGAGGGAGCCTAATGCGAGGCTCAATCCCAGGAAGCTGGGATCATGATCTGAGCTGAAAGCAGACCCTTAACCAAAGGAGCCACTCAAGCATCCTTGTCATAGATGCATTTTTGTTTGTAACTCTTTTCCCTCCTATCTGATATAAAAGACAACTGTACAGAGCAATAAGTACAAATTCATGTTCATGGGCAAATAATGTATAATATGTACCTTGTAGAATAATAAAAACAAAAAGAAGGTAGGAAGGAATGACACTATATAGGAGCAAAGTTTTTTTTGTTTCTGTACTGTTTAAATGAAGCTGATGTTAACCTGAACTAAAATGTTATAAATTAAGATGTTAATTGTAATCCCCAGTGCAACCATTAAGAAAATAACTTTAAAATATATAAATATTCATCAATATTAATCAACTATTAATAATAATATTAATAGTTATATAATTATATTCTCAATCATATAATTATATCATATTCTTATAGTATTAATTATTAATAAATATCAGTAAATCAATAATTGATTATTAAAGATTAATATGCTAACAATTAATATATCAACATTACTATATTAATGATTAATGATTGATATTAATCAATAATGGAATTAAAGCAGTATAGCAAAAAGCAGAATATATATATATATATATGCATATACATATATATTTAACAGAAGAATAAAGGGATGGAGAAATAGAAAGACATAAAACACATATAAAAGAAATAACAAATGGTAGACATAAATTCTATTAGTATTTTATACTTACCAATATAAGTAATTGTGTTAAATATATTAATTAACTTCTTTATTTGGTTTAATTAATTAAAACTCCAAATAAAGGCAGATATTAGCCAAATGGATAAACATAACATGACCCAACTATATGGTGTCTACAGGATAAACACTTTATTTTTTATTTTATTTTTATTTATTTTTTTCCATTTTATTTTATTTTATTTCTTTTCAGTGTTTCAGAATTCATTTTTTATGTACCACATCCAGTGCTCCATGAAATACGTGCCCTCCATAATAGATACCACCAGGCTCACCTAACCCCCAAACCCCCTCCCCTCCAAAACCCTCAGTTTGTTTCTCAGAGTCCACAGTCTCTCATGGTTCATCTCCCCCTCCAATTTCCCCCAACTCACTTTTCCTCTCCATCTCCCAATGTACTCCGTGTTATTCCTTATGCTCCATAAGTAAGTGAAACTATATGATATTTGAATCTCTCCGCTTGATTTATTTCATGCAGCATAATCTCTTCCAGTCCAGTCCATGTTGATACAAAAGTTGGGTATTCATCCTTTCTGATGGAGGCATAATACTCCATTGTATATATGGACCATATCTTCTTTATCCATTCATCCATTGAAGGGCATCTTGGTTCTTTCCAGTTTGGCAACTGTGGCCATTGCTACTATGAACATTGGGGTACAGATGGCCCTTCTTTTCACTACATCTGTATCTTTGGGGTAAATAACCAGTAGTGCAATTGCAGGGTCATAGGGAAGCTCTATTTTTAATTTCTTAAGAAATCTTCATGCTCTTTTCCAAAGGGGCTGCACCAACTTCCACACAACAGTGTAAGAGTGTTCCCCTTTCTCCTCTCCAACATATGTTGTTTACTCTCTTATTAATTTTGGCTATTCTAACTGGTGTAAGGTGGTATATCAATGTGGTTTTGATTTGAATCTCCCTGATGGCTACTGATAATGAACATTTTTTCATGTGTCTGTTAGCCATTTGTATGTCTTCTTTGGAGAAGTGTCTGTTCATGTCTTCTGCCCATTTTTTGACATGATTATCTGTTTTGTGTGTGTTGAGTTTGAGGAGTTCTTTATAGATCTTGGATATCAGCCCTTTGTCTGTAGTGTCATTTGCCAATATCTTCTCCCATTCCATGGGTAGCCTCTTTGTTTTGCTGACTATATCCTCTGCAGTGCAGAAGCATTGGATTTTGATGAAGCCCCAACAGTTCATTTTTGCTTTTGTTTCCTTTGCCTTTGGAGGCATATCTTGAAAGAAGTTGCTGTGACTGATGTCGAAGAGATTACTGCCTATGTTCTCCTCTAGGATTTTGATAGATTAGGATACACACTTTAGATTCACAATCACAAGCTGGTACTTCCTCAAAAACCTATGATAGAACTACCATATACTCCAGCAATACTACTTTTGTAAATATATCCAAAGGAAGCAAAAACACTTACTCTAAAAGATATATGAACCCCCATGTTTATAGCAGCAGGATTTACATTAGCCAAGACATTAAACAACCTAACTGTTCATCAGTGGATGAATGGATAAAGTTGTGTTACATATATATAATGGAATATTTTCAGCCATAGCAAATGAGGAAATCCTACCATTTGTGACAACATGGATGGAACTTAAAGGCATTATGCTGAAAAAAATAATTCTGACAAGGAAAAACAAATAATATATTATCTCATTCACTGTAGCATCTTAAAAAGCAAACAGCCCCCTTCAAAACAAAACAAAATAGAACATCAAACTCACAGAAAAAGGGATCACTTTTGTGGTTTCCAGAAGCAGGAAGATAGGGAGTGGGGAGACCAGAGGAAGGTGGCTCAAAGTAAAAACTTCTGGTTGTATATAGTCTAGAGATGTAATGGACAACATAGTAACTATAGTTAACACTGATGTATGATATATAGGAAAGGCAAAACAGTAGATCCTAAAAGTTTCTCTGTCACAGGGAGATTTTTTTTTTTTTAATTTTTTATTTTTTATAAACATATATTTTTATCCCCAGGGGTACAGGTCTGTGAATCACCAGGTTTACACACTTCACAGCACTCACTAAATCACATACCCTCCCCAATGTCCATAATCCCACCCCCTTCTCCCAAACCCCCTCCCCCCGGCAACCCTCAGTTTGTTTTGTGAGATTAAGAGTCACTTATGGTTTGTCTCCCTCCCAATCCCATCTTGTTTCATTTATTCTTCTTCTACCCACTTAAGCCTCCATGTTGCATCACCACTTCCTCATATCAGGGAGATCATATGATAGTTGTCTTTCTCTGCTTGACTTATTTCGCTAAGCATGATACGCTCTAGTTCCATCCATGTTGTTGCAAATGGCAAGATTTCATTTCTTTTGATGGCTGCATAGTACTCCATTGTGTATATATACCACATCTTCTTGATCCATTCATCTGTTGATGGACATCTAGGTTCTTTCCATAGTTTGGCTATTGTGGACATTGCTGCTATAAACATTCGGGTGCATGTGTCCCTTTGGATCACTACATTTGTATCTTTAGGGTAAATACCCAATAGTGCAATTGCTGGGTCATAGGGCAGTTCTATTTTCAACATTTTGAGGAACCTCCATGCTGTTTTCCAGAGTGGCTGCACCAGCTTGCATTCCCACCAACAGTGTAGGAGGGTTCCCCTTTCTCCGCATCCTCGCCAGCATCTGTCATTTCCTGACTTGTTGATTTTAGCCATTCTGACTGGTGTGAGGTGATATCTCATTGTGGTTTTGATTTGTATTTCCCTGATGCCGAGTGATATGGAGCACTTTTTCATGTGTCTGTTGGCCATCTGGATGTCTTCTTTGCAGAAATGTCTGTTCATGTCTTCTGCCCATTTCTTGATTGGATTATTTGTTCTTTGGGTGTTGAGTTTGCTAAGTTCTTTATAGATTCTGGACACTAGTCCTTTATCTGATATGTCGTTTGCAAATATCTTCTCCCATTCTGTCAGTTGTCTTTTGATTTTTCCTTGCTGATCTTTTGCTTGGATGACCTGTCCATTTCAGTGAGGGGAGTGTTAAAGTCCCCTACTATTATTGTATTATTGTTGATGTGTTTCTTTGATTTTGTTATTAATTGGTTTATATAGTTGGCTGCTCCCACATTGGGGGCATAGATATTTAAAATTGTTAAATCTTCTTGTTGGACAGACCCTTTGAGTATGATATAGTGTCCTGGGAGATTTTTTTTTTAATTGCATTTATGCAGGATAATGGATGTTAACTAAACCTATTGTGGTAATCATTTAGCAATATATGTAAATCACACCCTCGTGTTGTATAACTTAAAATTATAAATCAGTGTATGTGAGGTGCTTCTCAATAAAATCAGAAGAAAACAAAGACATAAATATGTTGATAGTGAAAGGGTAATAAAATATATGCCATGCAAACAGAAAGCAACGAGCTGGGGCAGCTATAACAGTTGCAAACAAGATAAATTTTGATACAAAATTAGTTCCTATAGCAAAATAAAACCATTTATAATGGTAAGGATCAATTGATCAAGAAGTTATAATGATTATAAATATATATGCACCTGACAACAGAGATTGAAAATACATAAAGCAAACATGAAAAATTGAGGATCAAAATAGATAATTCAATAGTAATAGTTTGAAACTTAAAATTCCCACATTTAATAAAAGAACAATTAAAATATCAGCAAGAACATAAAAAAACTTGAACAACAGTATAAACCAACCAGATCTAACAGATATGTGTAAAAGTCCTTTTCTGAACAGTAGAATGTGCATTCTTCTAGATTACACATGGAACATTCTCAAGGGTAGAGAATATACTGGACCATAAAACATGTTTCAGTAAATTCAAAAATGATTGGAAATCTTACAAAGTATTTTCTATTACCATAATGGAGTTAAATTAGAAATCAATAACAGAGAAAAACTTGGGAAATTGGAAAATATGTGGAAATTAAACAACACATTTCTAAATAACCAGTATTTAAAGGAAGAAATAACAAAGAGAATTAGAAAATATAATAGCATGAATGGTACAAAACAAAACAAAACAAAAAATAACTCTAGTATCTGAAGCACTTATGCACTGCTTTTATTGTCTATATTTTTCTTTCACTTATCAATTTCTTTCACTTATCATTATTTTCTTGCAGTTTTGAATAACTGTTAGTTATATGCCAGAGCTTATGTATGAAGGAAAGTAGAAACTTCTGGTGATGTTATCTAGTTCCAGAGAGACTTTTCTTTTTTCTCTCTGTTAAGTAAGTAAGGTGAGAGAATGGTAACTTCAATTCCATCAAGAATTAAGCTGGTTTGGGGCTAGGTTTGGCTCTGGTAAGACAATTTATCCCAGTTTTGGTTTTGTTTAGGGATTAGCATTCCTGGGCTTTTCTTTGAGAGCCTTCTTTGTGTGTGTATCCGCAGCCCTGAAATTCTCTGGAAATATTCTTTCTTCTTTCTCAAGCTCCTAACCCATCTTTCTTTGGTTGTATCAAATGAAGCCTTAAAATCAGATGCCTATCTTGAGGAAAGGACAGGATAAATGCTTGCGATAGACCCTTCTCTCTAACAGGTCTGTTTTATAATCACTATGAAGAAGCAAGATATTATATTCAATCTTTTAGATGCTTTTAACATACCATAGTTCCTTGACTCATGCACAGCCCTATCTCAACAAATGTCCCCTACATGTATCTGGGTCTGCGTTTAAGACCATTTAAAATCATATTTTTAAATTTATTATTCCATTTTCATGTATCCACTAGATGGTGTGTGTGTGTGTGTGTGTGTGTGTGTGTGTGTGTGTGTGTGTGTTTTCTCCCCACCGACAAAGGCTTTTGGTATATGATTGTTCTGATCTTCAGTCTGTGTCCATAATCAGCAAAATGTCCCCAAGAAGAAAATTGTTTCCTCACTTAAGGATTTTATTTCATCTGATCCTCTTTACTTCCACAGACCTCTGATATTTTTACAAATATTTTTAAATTTTTTATCTAGAATCTTATTTCAGCAGGAGCATTGGTCTTTCACAACTTACTTGGGATTTATTATATGTTTTAGAACCAAATGCTTTCTATCTTAAATAAAATGTTTCAGAAATTAAAAAGGAAGACAGAGAGAGAGAAAGAGAAATATGCATTTCTCCAGCTCATTGTAAGACTGGCAAAGAAAACATTACTGAGAAGATGACATTTAACAGAATTGACAAATAATGGAATAAATGATGCAGCTACCTGGGTAAGGAGACTTCCAGATAGAGGGAACAGCAGGTGTGAGTTCTTGAGGTAGGAGTGGTTCTAGAACTTTGGAGGAACAGTCAGAGGAGAGTGTGGCTTGAGCAGAGTGAGAAAAGAGTGAAATGGTAAGATATGTATCATCAGATAAGAGAATAACAATAATGAAGTTAATATTGGATAACAGAGATAACCTCATTCCTCAGGAAAGCTAGACTCCAAAGGCTTTTTGAAATAAACTTAATTCAGCTTGTCTATTTCATAGATCTGTAATATAAGAACAGAGAGGAAAATTTACCTCCATGCAGTATTCCCTTTATGTTTTCTTTACCTAAGATTTTTGGGATATGAGTTCTTCCACTTCCACATAGAATCTCTGACAAAATCACCTCCTCTATTTAGTTTAGTTAAGGGGGCTCCTTTGACTGTTAAGATACAAATTTATCTGGCAATCTAGCTACAAAACACATTTGCTTTTTGTACTTTATTTTAGTTTTTAGTACAATGACCATTTTCAGCAAGAGCAAAACCATATAATGTGCACAGTCTACACAATCTAATGAGCGCTGATAAATATTGCATTCCCTTACAGTGAACAAATTCTTGCCCCCCACTGTTTTCCTAATAGCTTACATTAGCAGGCCATGATTGCTGGAGTTTCATTGCTCTTCATCAAAGAAATGGCTGAGATTGTCTTTTTCCCACATTGCATCCATTATATAGTCTGAGCTGTAAATACAAACCATTTCTATTACTAATGGCCCAGTCTGTCTCATATTAACTGTCTTCGATTTTAGCAATGCATCTTTTTTACGGAGATAATTGGTTATCCTATTATGTACTATGCTAGTTCCTACAATATACTCTTTACATATTTTAATTCTCCATTTAATTCTTACCAATTCAACCCGATTCTTATAAATTATACATTGTCATATTAATTTTTCAGATGAAGAATTAAAGGATTTAGGGACTTTGTGTGGCAGAACAGAGATTTTCATCCAATTCAGTCTCCTAATCCCATACTCTATCCATCCCTCTAAGTTGCCTTCTTCCTGTTCAGTTCTTGAGGCTTTGTTTCCTGTGTGGGTCTTAGAATGTCTTTAGAATGAGAAAAGCCAATTCTAGAGCATTTACCTACATACTGTAATTCTGAAGCATATTATTACTCTATGCAAAATTGTTTGTGGAATCCTGACTTGGGTCACAAGATCCAAAGGATGAGAGAGAAAGAGTAGGGCATACTTAGAAAGGGATTGATATTGATATTGATGCATAAAGTTAAAATAATGTTTACATTGTATCAATCAAAATTTTCTTGGGGCACCTGGGTGTCTCAGTTGGTTAAGTAGCAGCTTTCAGCTCAGGTCATGATCCTAGGGTCTGGGATCAAGCCCCAAGTCTGGCTCCTGGCTTGGCGGGTACTTGCTTCTCCCTCTCTCTCTGCCACTTCCACCTCTTTTGCTCTACTGCTCTCTCATTCTGTCAAATAAATAAATAAAAATCTTTAAAATTTTCTTCTTAAAAATTTTAACTACACAAAAAAGTAAAAGATAGGATACCAAGTATTCATGTACCCAGTAGCTAGACTAAGTAGTTATTTTGTGATATTTTATGTATATATCTACCTATGTATATATGTACCTATGATTTGTTTATGATTTGGGTATTTGTAAATATATGATTTATGTATATATCTACCTATGATTTGTATCATTTGTTTTTGTAAATGCTTTTTTTTTTCTGAACTGTTGAAATTGGCACAGTTTTAAGACTTTACTCCTAAATATTCCAACATATTTCTGTTTAAAGTTTTTCTATATAGTTCCATGGCATCATTATACAAAAATAATATCACTTAAAAATCACTAATATTATCTAAAATCCAGTACATATTCAGAGTTCCAAAATGTCCCTAACTGCTATTTTTGTTTGCTCTTTTATACCGAGATAAAATCAAGTTTGTTTCCTTTAGGTTCTATCTCCTTGGGCTCATAATTTTACTCTTTATGATCTTCTCACCCATCCATCTTTTTTTGTTGTTGTTTCCATGACACTGACTTTGTAAATGTGCCAGAATAGTTTTCTTGTAAAATACTTTACATTTTAGATATTTCTGATTATTGACTGTATCATTGAGGATTGCCTTTATTGTATAGCCTCTATCCTGCAAGTTAGATCTAAAGGTGGAAAAGATTAAGATTAACTATTTGGGGGAAACATAGATTTCAGGTGATAATATCTACTTTATATTGCATCTCATTGGACTACAAAAAATGCCACATTTACTAACAATAAATTTGATTACTTAGTTCAGGGGGCAATCACTAAAATAGTTAATTTTTTTTCCCCTTTGAAATAAGCTTTGTGGCTAATAGTTGACAACAACTAATACTTCTAATGTTTCATTAACCCTTACTTGAAATAAAAAATTTACTGAGAGTTGCAGAGTGATCTTCTCACTCCAACTTCTGAAATTCAAAGGAAAATGAACTACCAACCTCTTCAAAAGACAATAGATAAATGCCCCTTTCTTACTTCCCATTACCAATTTTCATAGTAAGGAGTTGCTATAATACTTAGCCCAATGAAAAATGAATTTGTCTTCATTTTTTCTGTTTTTTTTCCCCTATATTTACCACTGTTAACTAAAGGATTTTATTTACTGCATGTGTTACAGTCCCTTTGCAAGGCCTTTTTTTCCTAACTCAGAACCAGAATAAAATATTTCTCAAGACCTGGTTCCTTTTAATTATATATGGTATGTAGAAGGCAAGTTCTTAGTAGTAGATGTGCTCATTGATACTGAATTATAATTTCTCTGGGCTCTTTCAATTAATGGGGGAAATTTAAAAAAAAACTCTACATCTATGTTTATCTATATATAGAATATCATTGTTTATACAGATATGCTCATTTATTTTCTTAATAGAATCATTCAATGAGAAAATTTTTTTAATTTTCTTAAGGTATGATTTAAAGTGTTGGTTTCTGTGTCCTGTCTAAAAACCCGTGTTACTCTCGGGGTGCCTGGGTAGCTCAGTGGGTTAAGCCTCTGCCTTTGGCTCAGGTCATGATCTCAGAGTCCTGGGATCGAGCCCCGCATTGGGCTTTCTACTTAGAGGGGAGCCAGCTTCCTCCTCTCTCTCTGCCTGTCTCTCTGCCTACTTATGATCTCTGTCTGTCAAATAAATAAAATCTTTAAAATAAATAAACAAACAAACAAATAAATAAATAAAAAAAAACCTGTGTTACTCTAAAGTCAGGCAGATGTCCCCTAGTGTATTCCAATAATAGCTGTATAATTTTGGATGTGTTTAAGTCTATAAATCCATCTCTAATTAGCTGATTTTTGTGTATGGAGTGAAGTGGGAGTTGAGGTTCATTTTCTTACAAATAAAGTTGTTCTAGAACAATTTGTTAAAAATAATTCTTTCCTCCATTTTATTAATTTGGCTTTTATTTATCTTTTTATAAATATATAATGTATTTTAGCCTCAGGGGTACAGGTCTGTGAATCGCCAGGTTTATACACTTCACAGCACTCACTGCAGCACACACACTCCCCAATGTCCATAACTCCACCACCCTCTCCCGACACCCCTCCCCCCCCAGCAACCCTCAGTTTGTTCTGCGAGATTAAGAGTCTCTTATGGTTTGTCTCCCTCCCGATCCCATCTTGTTTCATTTATTCTTTTCCTACCCGCCAACCCCCCCACATTGCATCTCCGCTTCTTCATATCAAGGAGATCATATGATAGTTGTTTTTCTTAGATTGGGTTATTTCACTAAGCATAATACTCTCTAGTTCCATCCATGTCATTGCAAACGGCAAGATTTCATTTTATTTTGATGGCTGCATAGTATTCCATTGTATATACCACATCTTCTTTATCCATTGATCTGTTGATGGACATCTAGGTTCTTTCCATAGTTTGGCTATTGTGGGCATTGCTGCTATAAACATTTGGGTGCATGTGCCCTTTTGGATCACTACGTTTGTATCTTTAGGGTAAATACCCAATAGTGCTATTGCTGGGTCATAGGGTAGCTCTATTTTCAACTTTTTGAGGAACCTCCATGCTGTGTTCCAGAGTGGCTGCACCAGCTTGCATTCCCACCAAGAGTGTAGGAGGGTTCCCCTTTCTCCGCATCCTTGAAAACATCTGTCATTTCCTGACTTGTTAATTTTAGCCATTCTGACTGGTGTGAGGTGGTATCTCATTGTGGTTTTGATTTGTATTTCCCTGATGCCAAGTGATGTGGAGCACTTTTTCATGTGTCTATAAGCCATCTGGATGTCTTCTTTGCAGAAATGTTTGTTCATGTCCTCTGACCATTTCTTGATTGGATTATTTGTTCTTTGGGTGATGAGTTTGCTAAGCTCTTTATAGATTTTGGATACTAGCCCTTTATCTGATATGTCATTTGCAAAAATCTTCTCCTATTCTGTTAGCTGTCTTTTGATTTTGTTAACTGTTTCCTATGCTGTGCAAAAGCTTTTGATCTTGACAAAGTCTCAATAGTTCATTTTTGCCCTTGCTTCTGTTGCTTTTGGCAATGTTCCTAGGAAGAAGTTGCTGAGGCTGAGGTCAAAGTGGTTGCTGCCTGTGTTCTTCTCAAGGATTTTGATAGATTCCTTTCTCACATTGAGGTCCTTCATCCATTTTGAGTCTATTTTTGTGTGTGCTGTAAGGAAATGGTCCGATTTCATTTTTCTGCATGTTGCTATCCAATTTTCCCAGCAGCATTTGTTGAAGAAGCTGTCTTTTTTCCATTGGACATTCCTTCCTGCTTTGTCGAAGATTAGTTGACCATAGAGTCGAGGGTCTATTTCTGGGCTCTCTATTCTGTTCCATTGATCTATATGTCTGTTTTTGTGCCAGTACCATACTGTCTTGATGATGACAGCTTTATAATAGAGTTTGAAGTCTGGAATTTTGATGCCACCAACATTGGATTTCTTTTTCAATATTCCTTTGGCTATTCAAGGTCTTTTCTGATTCCATATAAATTTAAGGATTATTTGTTCTATTTCTTTGAAAAAACTGGATGGGATTTTGATAGGGATTGCATTAAATGTGTAGATTGCTTTAGACAGTATAGACCTTTTCACAATATTTGTTCTTCCAATCCAGGAGCATGGAACATTTTTCCCTTTCTTTGTGTCTTCCTCAATTTCTTTCATGAGTACTTTATATTTTTCTGAGTATAGATTCTTTGCCTCTTTGGTTAGGTTTATTTCTAGGTATCTTATGGTTTTTGAGTGCAATTGTAAATGGGATTGACTCCTTAATTTCTCTTTCTTCTGCCTTGTTGTTGGTATGAGAAGTGCAACTGATTTCTGTGCATTGATTTTATATCCCGACACTTTACTGAATTCCCGTATAAGTTCTAGCAGTTTTGGAGTGGAATCTTTCAGGTTTTCCACATATAGTATCATGTCATCTGCAAAGAGTGATAGTTTGACTTCTTCTTTGACGATTTGGATGCCTTTAATTTCTTTTTGTTTTCTGATTGCTGAGGCTAGGACTTCTAGTACTATGTTGAATAGCAGTGGTGATAATGGACATCCCTTCCATGTTCCTGACCTTAGCGGAAAAGCTTTCAGTTTTTCCCCATTGAGAATGATATTTGCAGTGAGTTTTTCATAGATGGCTTTGATAATTTTGAGGTATGTGCCTTCTATCCCTACACTATTTTTTTTTTAATTTTTTATTTTTTATAAACATATATTTTTTATAAACATATATTTTTATCCCCAGGTCTGTGAATCACCAGGTTTACACACTTCACAGCACTCACCAAATCACATACCCTCCCCAATGTCCATAATCCCACCACCTTCTCCCCAACCCCCTCCCCCCGGCAACCCTCAGTTTGTTTTGTGAGATTAAGAGTCACTTATGGTTTGTCTCCCTCCCAATCCCATCTTGTTTCATTTATTCTTCTACCCATTTAAGCCTCCATGTTGCATCACCACTTCCTCATATCAGGGAGATCATATGATAGTTGTCTTTCTCTGCTTGACTTATTTCGCTAAGCATGATACGCTCTAGTTCCATCCACGTTGTTGCAAATGGCAAGATTTCATTTCTTTTGATGGCTGCATAGTATTCCATTGTGTATATATACCACATCTTCTTGATCCATTCATCTGTTGATGGACATCTAGGTTCTTTCCATAGTTTGGCTATTGTGGACATTGCTGCTATAAACATTCGGGTGCATGTGTCCCTTTGGATCACTACATTTGTATCTTTAGGGTAAATACCCAATAGTGCAATTGCTGGGTCATAGGGCAGTTCTATTTTCAACATTTTGAGGAACCTCCATGCTGTTTTCCAGAGTGGCTGCACCAGCTTGCATTCCCACCAACAGTGTAGGAGGGTTCCCCTTTCTCCGCATCCTCGCCAGCATCTGTCATTTCCTGACTTGTTGATTTTAGCCATTCTGACTGGTGTGAGGTGATATCTCATTGTGGTTTTGATTTGTATTTCCCTGATGCCGAGTGATATGGAGCACTTTTTCATGTGTCTGTTCGCCATCTGGATGTCTTCTTTGCAGAAATGTCTGTTCATGTCTTCTGCCCATTTCTTGATTGGATTATTTGTTCTTGGGTGCTAAGTTCTTTATAGATTCTGGACACTAGTCCTTTATCTGATATGTCGTTTGCAAATATCTTCTCCCATTCTGTCAGTTGTCTTTTGATTTTGTTAACTGTTTCCTTTGCTGTGCAAAAGCTTTTGATCTTGATGAAATCCCAGTAGTTCATTTTTTCCCTTGCTTCCCTTGCCTTTTGCGTTGTTCCTAGGAAGATGTTGCTGCGGCAGAGGTCGAAGAGGTTGCTGCCCGTGTTCTCCTCAAGGATTTTGATGGATTCCTTTCGTACATTGAGGTCCTTCATCCATTTTGAGTCTATTTTTGTGTGTGGTGTAAGGAAATGGTCCAATTTCATTTTTCTGCATGTGGCTGTCCAATTTTCCCAGCACCATTTATTGAAAAGGCTGTCTTTTTTCCATTGGACATTCTTTCCTGCTTTGTCGAAGATTAGTTGACCATAGAGTTGAGGGTCTATTTCTGGGCTCTCTATTCTGTTCCATTGATCTATGTGTCTGTTTTTGTGCCAGTACCATGCTGTCTTGATGATGACAGCTTTGTAATAGAGCTTGAAGTCCGGAATTGTGATGCCACCAACGTTGGCTTTCTTTTTCAATATCCCTTTGGCTATTCGAGGTCTTTTCTGGTTCCATATAAATTTTAGAATTATTTGTTCCATTTCTTTGAAAAAGATGGATGGTACTTTGATAGGAATTGCATTAAATGTGTAGATTGCTTTAGGTAGCATAGACATTTTCACAATATTTATTCTTCCAATCCAGGAGCATGGAACATTTTTCCATTTCTTTGTGTCTTCCTCAATTTCTTTCATGAGTACTTTATAGTTTTCTGAGTATAGATTCTGTGTCTCTTTGGTTAGGTTTATTCCTAGGTATCTTATGGTTTTGGATGCAATTGTAAATGGGATTGACTCCTTAATATCTCTTTCTTCTGTCTTGCTGTTGGTGTAGAGAAATGCAACTGATTTCTGTGCATTGATTTTATATCCTGACACTTTACTGAATTCCTGTATAAGTTCTAGCAGTTTTGGAGTGGAGTCTTTTGGGTTTTCCACATATAGTATCATATCATCTGCGAAGAGTGATAATTTGACTTCTTCTTTGCCGATTTGGATGCCTTTAATTTCCTTTTGTTGTCTGATTGCTGAGGCTAGGACCTCTAGTACGATGTTGAATAGCAGTGGTGATAATGGACATCCCTGCCGTGTTCCTGACCTTAGCGGAAAAGCTTTCAGTTTTTCTCCATTGACAATGATATTTGCGGTGGGTTTTTCATAGATGGCTTTGATGATATTGAGGTATGTGCCCTCTATCCCTACACTTTGAAGAGTTTTGATCAGGAAGGGATGTTGTACTTTGTCAAATGCTTTTTCAGCATCTATTGAGAGTATCATATGGTTCTTGTTCTTACTTTTATTGATGTGTTGTATCACATTGACTGATTTGCGGATGTTGAACCAACCTTGCAGCCCTGGAATAAATCCCACTTGGTCGTGGTGAATAATCCTTTTAATGTACTGTTGAATCCTATTGGCTAGTATTTTGTTGAGTATTTTCGCATCTGTGTTCATCAAGGATATCGGTCTATAGCTCTCTTTTTTGGTGGGATCCTTGTCTGGTTTTGGGATCAAGGTGATGCTGGCCTCATAAAATGAGTTTGGAAGTTTTCCTTCCATTTCTATTTTTTGGAACAGTTTCAGGAGAATAGGAATTAGTTCTTCTTTAAATGTTTGGTAGAATTCCCCCGGGAAGCCGTCTGGCCCTGGGCTTTTGTTTGTTTGGAGATTTTTAATGACTGTTTCAATCTCCTTACTGGTTATGGGTCTGTTCAGGCTTTCTATTTCTTCATGGTTCAGTTGTGGTAGTTTATATGTTTCTAGGAATGCATCCATTTCTTCCAGATTGTCAAATTTATTGCCGTAGAGTTGCTCATAGTATGTTCTTATAATAGTTTGTATTTCTTTGGTGTTAGTTGTGATCTCTCCTCTTTCATTCATGATTTTATTTATTTGGGTCCTTTCTCTTTTCTTTTTGATAAGTCGGGCCAGGGGTTTATCAATTTTATTAATTCTTTCAAAGAACCAGCTCCTAGTTTCGTTGATTTGTTCCATTGTTTTTTTGGTTTCTATTTCATTGATTTCTGCTCTGATCTTTATGATTTCTCTTCTCCTGCTGGGCTTAGGGTTTCTTTCTTGTTCTTTCTCCAGCTCCTTTAGGTGTAGGGTTAGGTTGTGTACCTGAGACCTTTCTTGTTTCTTGAGAAAGGCTTGTACCGCTATATTATTTCCTCTCAGGACTGCCTTTGTTGTGTCCCACAGATTTTGAACCGTTGTATTTTCATTATCATTTGTTTCCATGATTTTTTTCAATTCTTCTTTAATTTCCCGGTTGACCCATTCATTCTTTAGAAGGATACTGTTTAGTCTCCATGTATTTGGGTTCTTTCCAAAGTTCCTTTTGTGGTTGAGTTCTAGCTTTAGAGCATTGTGGTCTGAAAATATGCAGGGAATGATCCCAATCTTTTGATACCGGTTGAGTCCTGATTTAGGACCGAGGATGTGATCTATTCTGGAGAATGTTCCATGTGCACTAGAGAAGAATGTGTATTCTGTTGCTTTGGGATGAAATATTCTGAATATATCTGTGATGCCCATCTGGTCCAGTGTGTCGTTTAAGGCCTTTATTTCCTTGCTGATCTTTTGCTTGGATGACCTGTCCATTTCAGTGAGGGGAGTGTTAAAGTCCCCTACTATTATTGTATTATTGTTGATGTGTTTCTTTGATTTTGTTATTAATTGGTTTATATAGTTGGCTGCTCCCACGTTGGGGGCATAGATATTTAAAATTGTTAGATCTTCTTGTTGGACAGACCCTTTGAGTATGATATAGTGTCCTTCCTCATCTCTTATTATAGTCTTTGGCTTAAAATCTAATTGATCTGATATAAGGATTGCCACTCCTGCTTTCTTCTGATGTCCATTGGCATGGTAAATTCTTTTCCACCCCCTCACTTTAAATCTGGAGGTGTCTTCGGGCTTAAAATGTGTTTCTTGGAGGCAACATATAGATGGGTTTTGTTTTTTTATCCATTCTGATACCCTGTGTCTTTTGACAGGGGCATTTAGCCCATTCACATTCAGGGTAACTATTGAGAGATATGAATTTAGTGCCATTGTATTGCCTGTAAGGTGACTGTTACTGTATATGGTCTCTGTTCCTTTCTGATCTACCACTTGTAGGCTCTCTCTTTGCTTAGAGGACCCCTTTCAATATTTCCTGTAGAGCTGGTTTGGTATTTGCAAATTCTTTCAGTTGTTGTTTGTCCTGGAAGCTTTTAATCTCTCCTTCTATTTTCAATGATAGCCTAGCTGGATATAGTATTCTTGGCTGCATGTTTTTCTCATTTAGTGCTCTGAAAATATCATGCCAGCTCTTTCTGGCCTGCCAGGTCTCTGTGGATAAGTCAGCTGCCAATCTAATATTTTTACCATTGTATGTTACAGACTTCTTTCCCGGGCTGCTTTCAGGATTTTCTCTTTGTCATTGAGACTTGTAAATTTTACTATTAGGTGACGGGGTGTGGGCCTATTCTTATTGATTTTGAGGGGCATTCTCTGAACCTCCTGAATTTTGATGCTCGTTCCCTTTGCCATATTGGGGAAATTCTCCCCAATAATTCTCTCCAGTATACCTTCTGCTCCCCTCTCACTTTCTTCTTCTTCTGGAATCCCAATTATTCTAATGTTGT